>NC_051439.1:14005902-14142961 GCF_001649575.2 Kryptolebias marmoratus
CCCCCCACTGTCCCCCCTCCTCCTGCTCTGTCTTTGGCCTGTCTCCAGAGAGACCAAAAAGCCAGTCTCTTTCTCGACTCCCTGATTGTTTTTGTTCCTGCGAGCAGACAAATAGAGTTTGGCCTCTTACAAAAGAAAATACTCAAGCTCATCTGATCTTACTGCCCTAAGGAGTGGCCTGGCCTGAAGGGCTAGTGATTGGAAAATTACAGTGCTGCTCCGGCCATATTGTCAGAGAGTCTCAGCCAGACTCTTTTCTGTTTGAGTGAAAGGCCAGTCGAACACTTTTCGACTGAAATGACCGTCACCTCACAGAACCGTTTGTAGTTATTCTAATTTGGGAGTTACAGTGACTGGAAAGCAGACTTTAATGGAACAGGACAAATAACTTCTACAGAAGAAGCCAAACATTTGTGACACGCGTGCCTTTCTGACACGGTCAGCGGATTCAAGTTTTTGGTCTTTTGTGTGAGAAAACCTGTTGCAGCTCAAAAACATAAAGTGGGTGAAGCCTCCCATCTCTGCCTCACAAGTGGCTCTCTGATAAGTGATTACAATTGGGGGAAAAAAGGAGGGGGAAAATGAGGACCTTGTCAGCGCAGACCCTCCAGATCTGAGGTCAATTTCGACGTTTGATTGCGTCTATTTTTGTGAAGTCTGTGTGTGTGTGTTTGTGTGAAAACTGACAAAGCAGAGGGGGGAGTTTACTGTTGCCTCATTGAAGCCATCATCATCATCATCATCATCATCTGAGGAGCAGACACTGAAGCCTGACTTGCCTGCCTGTCAGTTTCATCCCTTTGATTGTTCCCGTCCCCTCACCCCTCCTACCTCTGCCCCTCTTCCACCTCATGGCCCTGGCCCTCTTTCCCTCAGCTCCCACCCCCCTCCCATGTTCGCAAATCACTTCTTCCTGTGTCAGCAGGTAAATTGTTTTGTCCTCCCATTCCCTGCTTTCATTACCTTGTGTAAATTAAGCGATATGTCGTCCACCGGTGCGCGCCACAGCACTCACCGCGCCAACGCCAAAATCATGAGATTTGGCATAATAAATGAAGACAAACTGGCAGCAGCAGTGCTCCTCTCCGCGGGCTCGCCTTCATTATTCGCTTAACTTGCCGGAGAAAATGACTTAACCCTGACCTGTGTATTACGTCCCATATTCACTCCAGATAAAAGCCTTTTTACAGCGCACAACAATTTATATTCTAGCAAAGAGGCTGCTTTTCTCTGTCAGTTTTCCAATCTCAGCTCCTGAACACACGTCATTAAACTTGTCTTGCCTTCCTGTATTTGTCCATCAGTCCTTCTTTTTACATAAAATCTGGCAGCATTATTCTGGGATTTGATGGCACCCACTCATTTTTTCCCCTTGGAATGTTTGATTGGAAGAAATACAGCCGGGCTGGGGCCTATCTCCTCTCCTCTGTGGAATCATGCAGTTGATGAAATAGTGTTCCCTCAGCAAGAATAATAAAAACAGACTTGTGCATTACAGGGGGCTCTCAATCTGCCAGCAGGGCCGAGCTGAGCGAAAAAGCCCACCCCTGCCTCCTGACAGATTTTTATAGTTATCCCGGCAGATAAACGGAAACGGGTGACCAGGCTGGGGAAGGCCACTCTGCAGCCGAGAGTGGGCTGCAAGCCTGGACAATAAAACATGGGGCGTGAGTGTTAAAGCTGTGAGTGCACAGACGAGGATGCTGATGTCGCCAAATTCCTCTTTTTATACCGTTGAGAAGGAAATTTGTGAGCGAATGTTGTTTCTGGTACTGCAGCGCACAAACACCGGAACTGTTCAAGACTACAGCTTTCCTTGAAGGGATGAAGTTTGCCCCCCCGTGAAGAAATGAGAATGTTTAAATCTTTTTGGTCGTTGTATTGATACCACTGAGAACAGGGGCGCCTCCACCACCCCTATAAATTTATAGGGGTGGTGATTGTCCCCCCCCAACCCCCCTCTGGTGGTGCATTAACAAGTTTATTACCTCTTCTTGGAGCTAATACTTTAATGAATTCATCTGATTATTTACCTCATTCAGTGCTAATAAAGAGTCTAAAAATATTGAATTTTGATTTGATAAAACTGAAAAAAGCAACAGATTTTCACACCTGAGTACCTTACGATCTTTTTATTTATACTTTGGGAAAAAAGTAGATGAAGTTTTAAAATAATTAGACTAGATTTCAGAAAACATTATCATTTTTAAAGCTCTTAATTGCTGCTTTTTAAAACCCATGCGAAATCATCATGTATTGGAATAAGGTACAGAAACAGTAAATATTGAATGGGGAAAAAAAAAATAAAAGAACCCACAAAAAAAAAAAAAAAAAACAAGTAAAAAAGCCGAAAATGACATTGACCCGGCTGGTTTTCTATTTTCCCATTTTTTTCTTTTGTTTGGATATTATTACTTTAAAAAAAAAAGAAAGAAAAAAAAACCTAAAACAGTTAAAATGCTCCCTCTAANTTATCATTTTTAAAGCTCTTAATTGCTGCTTTTTAAAACCCATGCGAAATCATCATGTATTGGAATAAGGTACAGAAACAGTAAATATTGAATGGGAAAAAAAAAAAAAAAAGAACCAAAAAAAAAAAAAAAAAAAAACGCCAAAAAAAGTGTGGAGCAAAATGTCAAATGAATTTTCTCTATTTTCCCATTTTTTTCTTTTGTTTGGATATTATTACTTTAAAAAAAAAAGAAAGAAAAAAAAACCTAAAACAGTTAAAATGCTCCCTCTAAGATCAGACAGTCCTCTTTTGAAAACCAGACGTGTAACCAGAATCATCAAAAACTGAAATAAAGAATCAGAAATTCTCCTGGTGGAAAAGTTCCACTGTGAATTGCCTCTTATGCTTTTCTTTTCTTTTTTTTTTGCCGTTGGAGAAGATAATCAGCCATAAATGGTCCTCGTCTCCACCTAACAGGTCCTGATTAATCAGCCAAGTGGAGCAGACTAATCAATCTGCCTCTAATGCTTTCCACGCTGGGCCTGGAGAGCGACATGTCGTCTGCATCCTCGTTTCCCCTCTCCTCCTCCTCCTCCTCCTCCTCCTCCTCCTCCTCCTCCTCCTCTGTTGGGCACCAGTATAGAGAAATGCTGTTGTGATGGATGATCAAAAAGTGCCTGTGGATGTAATTTTCTAAGATGTTTAAGGATTCTTTATAGACTCCTTTAGTCACATTTAAATGTTTGGTTTAAGTATTCAATAATTGAATCGAAATTGATTCATCATAGGGAATGATTTTGTTCCAAAATGAAGAGATTTGTGTTGCTTTAGATTAAAAAAACTCAAACCAAACTGGAAAAGTAGGGACACTGAAAGGTTCTAGAAAAGCGAAGCAGTTTTGTCATTAAAAAAATACATGTCTACGTGATAAAAATGTGTTTAATTTGGCTTCAGGCTGATATTATTACTTCTTCACTGGCAGAACTCTCTGAGATAACTGAGGGGACGAGTTTTGCTGTGAAACAGACCAACAGACGAGGCTTCGGGGCTTTTTATGGTCAGGTAAAGGCAAACATATAAATGTTATCATTAATGATTGACGGAATGCTTTCACCAAAAGTTCCTCATTCCGGGAAACTATTACAAAGTATGATGGCTTGCTGCTGTGACTTTCTGGGATAAACTGATGCCATAACTCGTACCCTCCAGTCCCTTCGGAGAATGGAAACTTTAAACGACGAACGCAGAGTCAGATTTAGTAAAATATTGCTGCAGTCTTACAGGGATGATCAGAGTTGTGTCAGAATTGGGGTAGGAAGAAACGGGAGGTACTTCTAACTCTAACGCCTCTTAGAGGATCCCACTTCAGTGTTTTATTTTTTTGTGTTTTCTTATTCTGTGAGTCCCTTTTCCCTCCCACAGTCAGAGAACATATCAGTCAGGGGTGGGTTGGGTCGAGAGCGGGGTTACATTGAATTTTAATCTGGTTGTTTATGGCATCTTTTAACTGAAACGGCTGCAAGTGGGAGAGAAAACAGCAGTCATAGATGGATAGTGAAGTTATTGCGCTCTAAATAGATTTTTTTTTAAGCTCCAACCAGTGATTATTGAGGCCACAAGTCTCTGCCTGAGTTGTTTTGTGGGTCTGAAGCTGAAAACTTTGGGGAACAAAGATGCACAGAATAAACATGAGAATACCATCCATAAAAGCCTGATTTCAGGAACTCCTCAGTTTGGATGAAGTGCTCATTTGAGGTTAAAGATAAACTGATTAAAAGTCGTAATTTTGCTCGTAACTCAATAATTATGAGTCCATTTCACCAAACTTTACATCATCATGATCTGTTCTCACAGCTTCATTCAAAGCCATAACTTAGGAACATTAGGAGATGTAATAATAAACTGATCGGTGATTAAATTTGCAACAGGACAGTTTTTAAAAAAAAATATAGGCACTAAATTGTTCTCCTATTTGAAAAAATGTCACTTTTTTGTGGAAAATTAATATTTAGGTTTTCTAAGTGTGGATGCAGAACTGAGTTGTATCAGAATCCGATTTCTGAACACATACAAGTAAAATTAACACATATTTAAAATAAATTTCAAAGATTTTATTTTACACAAACTCTTACTGTCGTGCAGCAGAACAAGATATGTCACAAAACTTACCTGCTTTTATATCTGAAGCAAACATAAATGGATCTTTGACTCAGATGGGGAACAGAAAGGTGAAAAGGAAAAAAAAAATCCTCTGTTTTAGTCAGCCACGTAATATAACAGTTTCATACATTTTGCTCATACAACCCAACACTTTTAACTCACATGTTCCAGTTTAAAGAAACAAAACAGCCAGTTTGCCTCCAGCTGCTGGATTATATCACTGTTTGTTTAAAATAATCAGTTCATGATGTATTTTATGCTGATAGCACATACTGTATGTACTTCACAAATGTTACATGCCGTCATTTCATTTGGCACGAGATATGAAGCTGTCTAATTCGCTCCTGAATCTGTTTCTAAAAGGTGTGAAAAAGATGATTTCAAAGGTGAACGGCCGCAGCGTTCTGCTCCCTGCTGAGGGGAACCCCTCCTCTCTGAATGAACGATACAAAGGAAGAAAAAAGAAACTCAAACCCAACTCATTTTTTACTGTATGAAAGTTTCACAAGGTCGTTTGGAGAGTCGTGTTAACACAATGCCTGAATGCAGATTTATTTCCTTGTTCTACAAGTCACGGAGACCGGAGTCTTTAAGCGATCATTATTACCATACAAATAGACAGATCTATTTAACAACCCTCTTTTTATCGCATAACACTTATTCTTTAGTGTTGCTCCCTGAAAGGCACTGAAATGTGTCTCTCGGCCCCCTTCCTTCTTGCTTCCTCTCTCTCTCTCTCTTTTTTTTCCCCTTTTTTATTTTGCAGAGAAATCGTCTCCGGGTTGATAAAGGCTCAGAGCAATAGAAGAAGCAAGGCTGACATCTTCTTAAGAGATGATAGGAGAGCCAAATCAAATAGGATGGAGCAGTCACTCTTTTCACAGATAGGTAGCTCATTTCTTGTGGCTGAGAGTTTGCATCCCTAGTGGCGCTCTGCCTGGGAAAGATAGCTCGCTCGGACTCCATTCATTATTTCATTTCCTGCCTCTTCTTTTCACAACTTAGCTACTTTCCCCCCGCTCCTTTTTTTTTTTTGCTTTAATGAGTTGCCTATTTTTCTCAAGTATTGATGGTGATCTTGGAATTTAGATTTGGAGACAAAATGTTTAATCACAAGCGTTTTTCATTTGTGAAGAAGAGGCAAAAATCAATTATTTCTATTAGACAATGCTGATTGGAAAATGAATGGAAGTGGTGAGATTTTGAAACAAAGGCTCTATGGAGACGAAGATAAGTGTGAGTCTGTCCCCCCCCCGAGGCACGATATGTGGTTTGGCTTAATAAACAGCCTGGAAACGTTTGCTATTAAATCCATGCAGAGGATACAGGCAAATAATTAATGATAACAGCGTTTTTAATTTAGTATTTGTTGCACCAAATGCAACATAAATGCCAAAGTGCTGCAAATCTTACATAAAATAATTTTGCGTGCCTTTTCAGATACATTTAAGAGGAGTTTTACAAACAACATTTCCAACTTGAATACTTGTTTTGTTTAATACTTTTCGAGAACAATCAATTCTGAGAACATTTTCCTTACATTGCTTGTTGTCATCTCATCCACATAATATTCGGCTTTGTTCCTATACCAGCCCTATCCCTATCATTTATTGCTAATTCCTTTTCAAATTATGTTTAAAAATTAACTTCTCTTGCAGAGGGCTGCCTGAAAAGAAGAATTACATGACAGATAAAACACTTTATCGCCAGACATTGTGCATTGAGAAATTGGGAGGATGATAGAAACAATGAATATTAAGTGCCAAAGTATCTAAAGCTGCTGACTAAATTGAAACAGTATATCCTGAGGGGGAAAGGTTTCCAAATTGCTAATTACCGCCTCTGAAAGGGGTCTGTTTCTGATATTTTTGCTTGTGAAAGGGTTCCACTTAATAAAGCAGAGGCTCAAGTTTTTCTCTTTTAATATTCCCACTTTTTTTTTTTTTTGGTTTTCAGTATTCTCTTCGGACGTTCCTCCCAGGCTAGAACAATGGTGGACCCAGGAGCCCCAGCTTCCCAACAGGCCCCAGCCAGAACGAGCCGGGAGCTGGAAACTGAGGGAGCCGCTGAAATGTGGAGGAGACAGATAAGGGGGCAGCGGCACAGAGAGGCCCTCTCCCCTGGGCCCAAGGGGAAATTTGCAGTTATTAAGAGAAGATGAGAGCGATTAAATGGCTTTTGTACTCGTTTTCACAGACTTTTCTTTTTTTATTATTTAGCCTGCCTTCATCTGATGGACGAAAGAAATGGTAAATTACTTTTTTTTTGTTGTTGTTGCTTCATTCACAGCACCAGCTTCGAGAAACAATTCTTCATTAAAGCGAGCTCTCATACATCATAATACACATTAGTCCAACATAGGACTAATATAATTATTGTAATCTATAATTTGCAAGTGCAGTAATTTCAACATTTACATGCTTCTTGGCCTTAGGAAGAAAGTTGTGAAAAATCCCACGTACATAAAGACATCTTATGGACTCAGTTACAGAATCTGTTGAGGATTTTTATTTAACTTATTACAATAGTTTGTCTTTAAGCAAGCTGTAACACCTTATGTCACTCATGGTTTTGCACTGCAGGATCATTCTGTATGTCACAGAATGTAAACACATTCAATTTTTTTTGCAGAAGTGATTGATTTTAATTTGGTTGAATCGTATTGTAATAGTCAAAAAGGGAAATTGAAATCTCACAGTGCAAATGAAGACCAAACGGATAAGAAATAATAAAACATTTTTATAATTATAATAATGGAAGTGCTGCTTCTGCATACTTTTGTGCAACTTCAGCCATTCATGTACCAAAACATTCAGCTCATTTAGTAGA
Organism: Kryptolebias marmoratus; assembly: GCF_001649575.2. NCBI lineage: Eukaryota > Metazoa > Chordata > Actinopteri > Cyprinodontiformes > Rivulidae > Kryptolebias > Kryptolebias marmoratus. Next base: position 14,013,344 of record NC_051439.1, read on the forward strand.
TGAGTGACTTTTGGTGTTTAATACTCTTCAAAATATTTAACTTCATTTATAAATATTTTTCCTCGTAGAAATATATCACAATCTCTTCACGTTGAAATTCAACATACTTGCTCAGATTTTGTCTCCTTGTCCTACTTTTAGCTACCGTCTTGCTACATTTAGCTATACGTTTGCTAGTTTTAGCTACTAGCTAGCCTTTTGGTAGTTTTGCTATGACCTTCTGCTACTTTTAGCTTTTAGCTAGCCATTTGCTAGTTTTAGCTCCTATTTTGCTCCGTTTTGATTTTAGCAAGTATTTTGCTTCTTTTAGTTTTCAACCAGTGTTCTACAAATTCAGCTTCTTTAGCAAATTTCAGCTAAATCCTTCAGCATTCACTGCATTTTTACAAAAGAGGCAGTTTGTTGAGATACTGTAGTTTATATCCTGTGGACTACGGAGTAATTGTGTATTTTTATATTTTTATTTGGACAAGTGATGTCAGCAGCAGGATGAGAAGACGGTGCTTAAATTAAACCCTTGTTTCTGGCTTTCCCAGATGAAGTTTTTGTGTCGCTGTCGTGGCGGTTGTAATAAAAATAGGAGACGACAGTTAAACTTTATCACAGTCTGTGTCTTTATGACATTGTCTTGTAGCTACTGTATCTTACACTTTCTTATTGTTAGGCTCTTCTGTCACAGCAGCGCCCTCTAGTGACAAGAAGCAAGAACAGCAACAGAACAGGTCATAAATGCATTTACTGTGCAAACCAAAAAACACAAGTTGGCTACTAAAACATAGTTCCTTTGCACTACTTCATGACAATCTTTGCCTTATTGGCAGAATAATGTTCTCAATTGAAGCCAAAGAGTTTCAGAATTGTAAATTAGCTTTAAAATAAACTCTTTAGTCTAAATGAGATTTTATTTTTTGTGTCCAAGCCGCATGACATGAAATATATTAGCAGCTTTACGGTTTTTACAGAATGCCACCGTGCTCGGTGTGTTATCTGCTGCCTGGCAGGTTGAGCTGCGTCCCCCTATCAGCTGGTTCGGCAGGCTGTTTGGGAGTGACGTCACGGCGAGGCGGAGCCCCCTGATTGGCTGCTCTGCAGGGCGGAAAGTGCGTCTGTTGTCCCAGCTGAGCTGCTGTGTTGCTGAAAACAAAACAAGACAAGCAGCGACTGGTGAGTGCTCAGACACCGTGGGCTCTGCCTGCTATTATGTAACTTACAATAAATGGTTCATGTGCACAGTGGACGCGTGCGAGCGGCGGGAAACGCTCCTAAACGGCTTGTTTGGCTGCTAGTGACAGAGCTGCGTGTGGCCGTGCTGCTGGGAGCACATGTGAGCTGTTATGCAACATCATGCAGATCCAACCTCCTGCCTCTGCTTTTGTTCTGCTGCAGTGATGCTGCAAAGCTGCAGCCGCTTTCTTCACTAATTATAAGGACAGCCTGAGCATTTTATAGCTGCTGATGAAACCCACGCGCGTTTTAAAGCTTTTTTTAAATTTATTTTTTACTCTAATTGAGATCAGTGGAGACAGAGCTCTTGTGTGTGAGCATCATCAATTCAGTACTGCTGAACCTTAAAGGAGAAATCAACCTGATGTTATTTCTTAAAGGCTACAAACGTGCAAATGTAGAGATACAAGTGGAGTAAACACACAAATATGACGATAAAAAATAAGCTATACATCCTTCAGTTCTATGGTTTTACCTATTTGCTCATCTTATAAGCTGTGGATTCCCCTGCAAGTTCCCTCTGAGGTCACACCATGCAATGCTTTAAGATCTTGTAACAAACATGGGAGCTACTGTATATACTTACACACTGATTTATATTTAGTAATATACTGCATTTTCTCTAGTTTCATTCGACAATTAGTAAAATATTAGATGAGACCACTTTCTGATTAATTTAATAATTTAATAGTATAAAAAGACAAGCCTATTATTCATATCATTGACCATAATTCTGCAGATCTTGAGTAATGTTCTGTTCAATAATATTGTTCTTGTTGGTGTAATAGAACCAGAAATACAAAATGCACTTGATTGATGGTGACTGACAGTGTTTCAAGAGGTCTGATGGTAGAAAAAAAATCTAATAATGCTTTAATTTCCAAATTAAACGTTTCAGAAAGACACATAACCAAAGAGACATAAGATGCTGTTGTAAGATATTGAGGACAAAGACTGAAAAAAGAAATTTGTGTTTTATCTTTTTAAAACTATAAACTCAAAGTGTTTTTGAGAGGAGCCACATCCTAAGGTTCCCATCATCTCATTGTGTTCAATGTACTACTTGTGGAATCTAACTCTTTCTTCTGTTGTGTTTGTTTTTGGCTTCCAGCACCATGATGGACGAGCTGGTGCAGGACCTGGTCTCTGCACTGGAGCAGGCCTCAGAGCAGAGTAAGCTCGAGGAGCTGTGGGGGGAGATGATCCCGAGTCCACTGCAGCAACGCCGGCAGATCCGACGGCGCAGAGGTCGCAAACGCGTCCATGAGTCCTCGCTCTATCCGATGGCGCACAGACGATGCTGGATCGAGGCCTCAGAGTCCAGCATGGATGAGGCTAAAGAATACAGAAAGAACTTGCCCTCCACTTTCAAAACCTCTCTGGCCAACAACAGCGACTCTGATGATCCCGCTGAGCGCTGGCCTTGTGTCGTCGGGAGCCCAGCCAGGTCGAGGCGGCCCTCCTGGCCAGAGTCCGATTCCTTCACTGAAAATAATCCAGGACGGCCGCTCAGGAGGCGCAGGAAGGTCAAACGTATGACCTCAGATGTGAGGGTCAGGTTTCAGCAGAAATTACATGTGAGGAACGATGGCAGAAAACGGCCCCGGCTGTCGAAGGTGCAGCGCCTGTCAGGACCGGAGAGGAGGCTGAGCGGCTGGATTGGAGCAGAGAGGCCGACTGAAGGAGGGCGACTGATGGGAAAGGAGCGCTGGAAGAGGAAGATGGCAAAAGAGCACAGAGATGCTCCAGATGAGAACATGTCTGATGGGTAATGTGATGTATTTACAGTATTTGACAAAACTAAAACAAACTCTGTAGTCATTTTAGGATAAAAAATGAGTCTGAGTTTATGCAACATTCAGTACATTTACATATATTTAGTATGGGGGAAAAAAAAGCACTTTTCAGAACGCTTCAGTTAATTTACATCTGTGCAACGGCCAAATGCTAATCCTCTCCGTCTGGATTAAAGTTACTCTGAAAAAGAAGCTTGAAAGTCTTTGTTACCCTTTAAAGCAGTCAAACAACTTTTAACTTTTAAAGTAATCTATTCTGTCTATCTTCAAGCCACTTGTCAATATTCAGCATATCCTTTAAACCAGAAAAAAGTCATGCCATTCCATTTTAAAGTGTTGATTTGGCATTAAAAATGAATGATAGCCACTTGATTCTCATCTCTTATATCTGAAAAGATCATCAGGGAGGGAATCTTTGATAGCTCTGCCTCCAGGCATCTGAGAGCTCATTATTTCCTTTTGAGAACTATTGTCACAAATAAATAAGTGACTTGGTGAGGTATTGATTTGTTTTGAAATATATGCCTGTCTTTGGCTGGGTAATTAAAGCTCTGCCTGTCCCACAGTCCCAGGTCGCACCCTCCTGTGTGAATTTCATTTGGCAAACCTAAATGTGGATTTAACTTACAAGAGAGAGGGACAATATATTATTACAGTGAAACAATCAATACAATAAACACTCAGTAAGGTAATGGAAAACTAAAGCATTTGATAAAACTTCATTAGGACAAACTGCTGCAGTGGCCTTTTTGATATTTAACCATAAATTACAAAAAAAATCTAAACTACATATTCACAAAGGTTGGGGAGTTTTGTCTGATGCAACAGATTGAACTTTTATTTATCATACAAGTAAAAAGGATGTGCCCTTTCAGTGTTTTAGTTACCCGACTTCAGTATGTATAAAATATAAACAAAGTATAATTTGATGTCAACAGCAAATTTAACAAAAGTTATCAGAGAGGCATGTAGAATATGGTTTTACACACATCTTTTAAATTACACCTTTTTATCCCTTGGAAAACACTAATTATTGCCTGCCGCTATGAAAGGCAGGCGATCATGTAACCCCCTGTGTTTGTGTGTAACCATCTGTCTATCTGTCTTTTAGCGAAATATCTCACGAACCACTGGATGGATTTCAAAGAAACACTCAAAGTAATCATGAGATGTACACGTACAACTTTTGGAGTCAACTCAGTTTAAAAAGGCTGTTGTCGCTAATCATCATTAGCCGACACAAGGAACACTTTGTTTATTGTCTGTGGAGCCATGCTGGTAGAAATACGAAAATGTTGATGAAAAAAGTCACAGAAATCTTTCAGTACTTCACTATATGACTTCATGTAAGGACAAGCCACCCATGACATCACAGATGGTAGTTTTTGCAGCTTTTACTCATAACCGATAGAATAGTCTTTTTTTTTATTATTATTGTTTTTGGTGTGCATAACCAAATGTCCATTTTCCAAGCTGAAACTCACCTGACGACCGACTCTCAACTTGTCCGTTTGAGATGAGCACATCCTCTGAAAACTTTCTGACATTACTGCCCATAGTTAAAAAGTACTTTTGTTTTTGTTATTGTACAGTTTTTAGGTTACATTTCTGGTTGATGCAGTGGACAGGGCTGATTGACAATGGATTTCCAAAGCGACTCCCACGCCCCATGTGGCCCTATTGATTCCAGCAGCATGGCACTTTCTCTGCCCCGAGGGTTCAAAGGTCACGTGTATCAGACAGTAGTCTCTGGTTTTGGTCTTTTTAGCACTGGGATTTTCCTCAGACTAATCAAATCTTTTCACAGTGCAACAAAAAAATTGAAATCCCAGCAGCTGTGAAATGTTTATGTAGCTGTTTTATTTTGTCTTGTGGCGTAGAAAAAGAAAGTTCACAGAGATGGCACAGAACTGTTTTATTTACAGCTAAATTTACTAGTTTTGTTAGGTAAAATCTTATACTTAAAGTTGGAAATGTGAAGCAATCACTGGGTAAAGCTAAAAACTAACACACTTTAATTTTTTTTTTTAACTTTGCAGTTTCAGTTTCATATGTCCTTTTTTTTCTCTATAAAGTATTTTGTTTTCTTAGCTCATTATAATTTGATCATATAAAGCATGTGAGAAGACGTATTAGGAGTGAGACATAATGGAACAGAAGAAGGCTTTACATCTTCTGGTTTAATTTGCGCTGACCTCTCTAGCCCCTAAACGGTATTTGTTTTCTTACTTTATGGAAAAATCAATAGCCGTTCTGACAGAAAACAGCTCCGGAGAAGAAATAAATGGGTGCGCTTCGGAACGCTGTCAATCATTTCTCACTTACACAACGGCAACGCTCGTGATTGCCGCTCAGTAGACTGCCACTCCGCACTGAAGGCTGAACAAGCCACCAGTTAGGTCTTGGCGGAGGCAAAGGATATTAACAAATGGCAGCAGTGATGAGGAGTTGACAGCGTTACAACAGCATTGTTTAGACTTTGAGATTGTGTGGTTTATTTGATGTCAGACACAGATGCCATTGTTGAAATGTCTTTTTGACACTTGGATTTTTTTTTTGGTCTCTGTTTGTTCTTTTAAAATGGAGAGTTTGATCTGGTAAAATGTGCCTCTCCTCAAGGTCACTCCCCTTCTGCGCTTTGCCTTCAGCCACCCGAGTGCATGGAGAGCAGCAGATGTTGGAACCTCCAGTTGGGCTCCACATCCTTGATTAGACCCGGCCCAGCCTGCTGGCAGCGAGGCCACCTGGCACCCAGGCTGGCCCAGCAAGCAGGCCTAACCTGTGGGGTAGACGCTTTCCGGGCCTCAGCCTCGGTCTCCAGCTGCGCACCACTTCTGTTGACGCTCCAAGACAAAACAAAAGCCGCTTTCGGCTCCGCCATGCTGTAATTTAGATTCGGAGAACTCTACGAGGAGTTTTCGAGAAGTTAATTTTCATAAATCTCTGAGACTAATCCAATTACTGCAGCTCAGGGAGGGTGGGATAACCTTATAATCAGTCACCAATAGAAGAGGGCATAGATTTGGGTTGGGGCGGCTTGTTTGAAGAGCCCACAGATCCATTGTTATCAACACTTTGCCCCCCTCCCTCCAACTCTCCTCTGCTTTATGCCTCTGCAGAATGAGCCCAGGCTCAATAAATGGCGGCTTGCCTGTAATCTCTGTGCAAACTGCTCTGCTTCTCCCAGGAGCTGAGGATTATATCCTAATGATTAGTGCTCATCTGGATACTGTGTTTTGCTTCACCTCTTTGGCTTCTGTAGAGACAATAAGGCCACGAGGGGAGTTCAGTCCGTCCCTAAACACTGGAGTTTTGCCCTTGCCTTTGTTTCACTTGGACATAGAGTGTACTATTAATTCTAATTATACTATCTAATCCCTCGTAGAAAATCTCTTTTTTGACGGGATTATTTGTGCGGTTTTGTTCTTAATTTGCTTACTTGCTGCATACAGTAAGTTAACGGCAAAGTTGCTCAAAATGCATCAACTTTCCTTGGCAAAGGTCACAGCTGAAGAAAGAAGTGTTTCATCCTATGAAAAATGGGCATGTCAGTTATTCATAGCATTAATTAGGCAGTGCTTAATGGAAACAGTCTCACATTGGCCCTATCCCGCTCCGAGCAACATCACATTACACCTTTAATACAGATAAATACTTAATGAATGTCTCTGATTAATTGTTAATACAAGTGTTTCTCTTTCAGACTTTAAATCTCTTTAATAAGCTGGAAACAAGTTTTTGCTTAAAAATCAAAAGAGGAAAGCTGGCGGATCACTGGTTCTTACCTCCGTGTTAGAGGTGGAAATTGCAGGTGTAGAGCTTGTCTGGTGATGGTACAGTGCTGTGAGCTCCAGATGTCAGCTGGTGTGTCCAGAGGTGCGTCACAGCTGAGGGAATCAGTCAGGAGAGACAGAGTTGAAGGAGTGGGATGGGGGTGGAGGGGCGGTCAATAGCCAGACATCTTCGAGGTTCCCCGGAGAGGCCTGCTCCTCTCTCACATCTGCTTCTCGTGGATGTTCGGGGAGTTGATTCGGGACCATCTGGCTGTGGGTTAGACAGGCGGTCTGGATAGAGGTTTTCTTGATCCCGGCGTCATTCAGAGGCCTCTGCAATATGGCAAAGCTCCGTATCAGCGCATATCTGACCCTCCAGCTTTCTCCTACCAGCAAGGTCAGAGATGATAAACAGGAAGCAAACCGCAAGACAAACAAGAGAATTAAGCTTCTTTCATCATATGAAATGATGTTTTTTTAGGATGAAACTGGTGTATCAAAATCCCTAAAATCTTACAGTGAGTTAATGTACTTCACACACAAATATAAGTAAAATGTTATTGAGAAAATAAAGAGTAATTAAAATCCACACTTTGAAAACCTGACTTTAAGCATCTTTTTACTCTTCTGTCTTTTGAACTTGAAGTTTCTGGAGATAGCTGAAGTGTGAGCATTGCAGTGAACCCTTCAGCGAGGGTCTTCAGAGGACGTGCAGGGAGAGGAACAGGGCTTTGCCTGAGGGTGTGGAGGGGACCGGTTGGGACGGTGAGCGGTGGCAGCCCACACAGCAGATGTCAGCCAGTTGTTGTGTGGAAAACGGCGGCACGTCTGCGTGAGGGGCACACCCAGAGGGAGGAGCAGACATGGGACCGTGCTCCACTCTGCTGTCATCCTCCACAACGCAGGCCAGATTAGATTGGAGCTGACAGCAGAGGATATTCAATTAGATTGTTCATGTCACTCAGTGGCTTCGATCAGAGTCTCTCCTGATGCCTTTGTGTTTGCCATCGCAACAAGGGAGAACACACCACTCTGTCTTTTTGTGTCATTTCCATTTATGTCGACCTCCAGCTCCAAGTCATTATTTTTACTATTGAATGCTACATTTTAAACAGGGGCATGTAAATGTTTTGATTTACATTGTTCGCCTCTCAGATGCTGTAACGTCGTCTGACCTCAACATCAGGTTCGAGATGGCAAATCGAAACGGAGTTCTTCAACCTGATATGTCATTGATAATAAAGAAACCGGTCATTAGAAAATGGTTTTCTTTTCTTCGCAGGGAAACCAGCAGCACCTGCAGCAGTGACCCTGGTCTGTTCACCAACGATGAGGGGAGACAAGGTATCAGAAAACAAGTATTACACAGTAAAAAGTTGACTGGATTTTGAGGATTTGCAGCTGCCCAGAAATATGAAGAGCTGTCAGGCTCCAGTCTGAGGGAATGTTGGACCTACAGAGGGAGGTTTTGCTACAATGGGCTGGTTGCTGGGCACCCAGGCGACTCTAATAAGACGTTGTCATGTCGTGTTAATGAGCGCCGAAGCCTTTGCTAATCTCATTAGCCGTGGTGGGGCCAGGCGGCCTCTGATTTAACAGTTGTCACTACACCTTGACTGTGAGAGGCATGGTTCCTGTGTGTACTTTGCTGAGTGACAGGTCTGAGAGGAGCTCACTGCCTCTGGGGGATGAAACTGATGTTATCTGGCGCTGCACAGTTCAGTTGCAGCCATTTTTGACTCCCACATGCAAGAAATAGCCTTAGAACAGCAAAGAATAAACTGAGAACAATGTTAATTAAACAGCTTATGTAGCATGGCATGAGTGTTTTGCAGCCTCTAACTCACAAAATGAGTTCAAACATCCACTATTTAGCTTATGGCAGTTCGCTTTTCCGTGTGTCCAGGTGATGACGAGCAGAGCGACTGGTTCTTTGAAGGGGACTGTGGAGTCGGGAAGGCAGTGACAGGTCTCCTGCCCACCTGGGACTCTGACAACTCGCTTTCGCTTGAGGAGAGACATACTCGGCCCAACTTCCTGCAACCTGCACGCTGTTCTGTCAGAGGTGTGGAGGTCTTCTCATCCCCCCCTTAAACACTAGATTTCAAGAGAGCTGAGGGTCTGTTTGAGCTACTGGCTTAAAAGATGTTCCTACCTCTAATCTTTGCTTTTGCAAAAGGTAAACTGATGTAAAAGAGAAACCTAAACTATAAATTGTTTTTCAAATTGTTGACATTGATGAAGATGGTGGATAAGATCTTGGAAATCCAGTCAAATTGCCTTGTTTTATTTTATTTTACTTTTGTCACATGCAAACACTTTTAGTTTTAAAGGCTCAGAGTGTAAAACCCTGAGCAATATGCTGGTCAAAATGAAATACCATATTCATAACTGTATTTTTGTTGTGTAAAATTGTCTTTTCAACAACATAAACTGGGCTGTTTACATCCAAAGACACCAGAGATTGTTTACCTCGCCTTCTGTCATGTTGCATAATGTCGTCTCAGATGTAGGGAGGGGACAAATGTATTCAGCTGTTTTTGCACTCTTGTTGTTTGTTGCAATTAGCAATTTATACCACTAGATGCCACTACACAGACACTAAACCTTTCTGATTGACAGTTTTAGTGTTTAGGTACAAAAATAGAAGTTTCTAGAGTTTTTAAACATTGGTTTTTAAAAAAAAAAAATCATATATTTTCAGTTTTTGTAGTATTTATACACCTGATTGTGTTTTTTCATCTTTAGATAAAATGCTTTTTGAAAACTGCATTTCTTTAAACAGTCAAAGTGTTTTGTTTTCATACTGACACGTTTTAACAAGTCAACTTCTGCTCACAAAACTTTGAAAAACAGAAGAAATGAGCAGAATATAAAAGCAAAAGAACATCCACAAAACCCACAGCTTGTTAAAATGTTTTGACTTGTCCTGCAGACATTTTTGTTTTGAAAACTTGAATATAATAGATATTTTTTTGTCTGTCTTGTCGTTGCAAGTCAGTGGACTGCTGCAAAAAAAAGTGTTAATATTTTCCACTCATTTGGCAGCATAAGAAGATGAAGTGTATGATTTTGCGCCTGTTGCAGGGTATCACACTCGTCCCGATCGACTGCTTTGCTCAGCTGCCTGCTGCTTCAGGAGGGACAGGAGACGACTTCCCAGGAAGGTTGGAGAAAACTTGACTTCTCTTCTTCGCTGCTGAAGATACTTAAGATGTTTGTTCAGTCCAGGTGTTGTTTCTAACTGTGGCTGTGTTGAACAGAGCACCAACATGCCAGTGTTTGTAGAAAGACTGAGGCACTTCTCTCAGGACCAGTGCCAGAGAAAGTAAGATCCACTCGTATTTAGAAACAAAATGAAGCAGAAGTTAAATCAGTTTGTTGGCCTCATACTTTGATCGTCTCCTTTCAGCTTTTGGCTGCCTCCTGTTGGAAAACAAGACAGAAACCAGGTGAATCTCATCTTTTGTTCCTCTCAGACTTTATTTTGATGATAAAGTGTTAAAGTTTGAATGTTTTTTATACTTTAAATTTGCAGTTGAGCCCTTTGTGCCCAGTTTGTCCGACTGATACGATTTCAGAGAGGTGTCCCTCCTCGTTCTTCAGAAACAGGTAGTTAATATTGTTTCTTAAACATCAGTCTTGTCAGTAAGAATAAAATAAGTTATATATGTTTTGTGGGTATATACGTATATTTACTGGGATTAATTCTCCTTCCTCATTAAAGTAAAACATATCAAAAACCACTTATTTTATAGCTCTGCTAATACTTCAGCACACTAGAGACATCTTCAGGTAATACTCCATTTGTACTTTATACTCCGTCTTGATAGTATTGCCTTATTTGTCAATGTATTCATATTTTCTTCCAAATGTTTTGCATTATATTTAACACCAGAGAAATTGTATTTTCTGTAAAAATGCAGTGTGAACGCTGAGTGCTGAATAAAATCTGATAAGAATCTGAAGCTGAGTTGTTAAAAGCTCAACTTAGCTATAAGCTGAAAGTAGCAAAACTAGTTAAAGGCTAAAAGCGTCTAAGTATCTAAAGGCTAACTAGAAACTAAAAGTAGCTGAAGACAGGCTATAAGGTAAAAGTAGCAAAAGGCTAACTGAAAGTAACAGAATGCTAGCTGAATGTAGCCGAACAAGGAGCTGAAATTTAAAAGTAGCAAAAAGCTAGAAAAAGTAGCAGAATGGAAGTTAAACGTAGCTTAATGTCTTGATATAAAATGGCTAAAGTAACATAAAGTATGGAGAAATATTTTCATTACAAAAATGTAGAGAAAAATATAAATCAGGAAAAAATACTGTGAATGCTGAATTTACAGTATTAAGATTGATCTGACAGATGCAATAACTGCCATTTACACCAAATAATGTAGGATTTCTTGTGATATGCATGACCAGATACATGTTTTGATTTTACTGCATTAAGATGTGTAAATAGTGCTAATGCTCCCACCAAATAAAACTGTTTATGTCAATCTGCTTTAAAGTCCGAGTTGAAGTGACAAAAGTAAGTGACAGATGTAACATTCAAATTCAGCTCAACTTACTAGTTTGTCAAGGTCAGCGTCCCCGAAAATATAAAAATACTGTGTTGACTTTATGCTGATTTAAATTCTGACATTTCTGGAACTGCAGAGAAACATTAGAAAAATCCAAACGATGTTTTGTCAAAGCATCACATTGCTTCCAGTCATCCCTGGAACAGTTGGATCTGCATGGGGGGAAACTGTTGAGAAGCCGAGCGGCCCTCTAGGCTTCGAGACTGTGGGACTCCTCATTGTGTTGTTTCCTCGCTGCCTATTAATGATGCATTCTTAATTTTTTGTTTCACACACAGGCGCGCCGTTCCCTCCCTCTCTCTTGGGTGATTTCACAGAGCGCTCCAGCTCTCCTTGATGAGGGGCAAAAACACGACTGCTATGAAAAGCCCCCCGACTTCTTAGGGCTTTCTTTTCTAAACTGGCCCTTTCTTCTCCACCTGAAAGGTTCCTTCAGATTCCAGTTTAAGGCATTGTGAATACTAATTTCTTCTATTAAAAAGCCCTCATATCCCTGCCATGCTCTCATTTGAATGACAGACTCAGGGGAGATCTCTTAATTCCTTTAAAGTGGGATTCAAGACCCTTCACTTCAAAAAGTATAAATCATACTCCCAAATGAATGAGCGAGAGATGGGGGGAGGGCGATGAGAGGGGTTTCTGGTGTTTTCAGTTGGACGGCACGAGCTGAATCCATCTTCCCGAGCTGCTCCACTGATACGCCTGCCTGATGTTTATGACCCGGTTCTGCACTCATGGAACCTGCTTGGGTCACCTGAGTTCATCTGAACCGTCACAAACAGAAATGCACCGCAGTTCGTTGTGAAATATGAAAGCTCATTATCGCCCACCGCCAAAGCAAAAAGGCAAACGTGTTTTTACCCGTGTCAATGAGTCTTTTGGAGTCAAGGCACTTCAAGATGGCCCTACATCTAATTGACCTTAGGCTAAACATAAAGGGCTGTAAGTCAGTGAAATTTACAGATATTGAGCTGAAATTTGGTGTGGTAGTAGCTGAGAGTCATTCCCAACACGTACTCCCATAATGATGCCCAAAATGGCTAAAACTCCATCATTTCCCAACAGAAGATGATCTAAGTCTAAAATTCCAGCACGATTGGCAGCGGGTGATGTGCTTGCTTTTAAGATTACACGCTTTCAATTACAATTATTTTAGATTTATTCTTATTTTATTTTATATTATTTTGGAAATCTTGCCAGCACGATTGATTTCTAACAAATCCCGTTTTCTTGTGTTGTTGAAATGACGCCGAATTATTAAAAGCTGTTATGTTTTGTGTTTGAGGCATGCTGCTCATGCCTGTCTGGGGCTGTTGACCGCCTTAAAATGCAGAAGCCGCTCCAACCTGAGCCGCGCCGCAGCAGCTTTTATCTCTTGACCTATTTGTTTCTAAATAACACTTGCGCCACGAGATAAATCATAGTCTTACACCACTCCCTTCCCTAGTTTTCATTTTAATTGTGAGATCACAGTGTCAGCAGTTAGTATATTGGTGTGAGTGGCCTATTGATTATTGATTTGGAGTTATTGATTATGTTCCCAGGAGACCCTAATCCTTTCTGATTCATTTGAATACCTCTATTAATCTTGAGATCCTGCTCCCACCTGAAGCACCATGTACCCTAATGAAAATAGATGGTCATTTTGTATCTGTGGCCTCTCACTCCTCTTTTGATTTATTATTTCTAATTGATATATTTGCTTTTGGATGCGTGAGCCAAAATTACAATTGACCCTGTGTCAGTGCTGTTTTACTCGGCACCCAAAGGGACTTCATTGCATTTAAAGGTGTCTCATATGACCTGAAAAATCCATCTTGGACGCTTTCTTCTCTCTGTGTCCTTGTGTCTTTGATAGTATTTAGTTGGCCACCATCACTGTTGTTTTTTTCAGTACCTCAAAGTCAATTTCTGTTTTTATTGTCACAGTTTCTGTAAATTTAAGCAGAAACATCTGTCAAGCTGATGAAGTAACAGATGTTAAATAATAACAACAGTTCTGTGCTTTCTTCTTCTTCTTTCTTTTTTTTTTACCACTGCTTACAGTTTTATACTGAGCCGTGTCGCACGCTGATAAAAAGCTTTTTGGTTTCTGCTCTGAGATGAATGGTTGTGTTTTTCCTTGGTTAATGAGCCAGCTGATAGTATTCTCATGTTTGATTTGCATTATGCTGAGTGCCCCAGTGGGCTCCTGATGGCTCCACAGCCTCCCAGCGACCTGCGGCAGGAAGAGGGCCCTTTTCCCTCCAGGCTGCAGGGGGGCCGCTGCGCGTCTCGGCCTTGATGCGGCGAGCGAAGAGACGGAGGGATGGACCTCCATACATTAAGACCAAATGCATCACAGCATTGCTTTTAATGCCGCAGGCGTGCCCTGTGAAATAATGCCACGTTTAAATGTGGATCGATTTTGGAATTAAAAAGTTAGTTTGCAAAGATTTACTGTGGGGAGTTCAATGTCTGAGCTCTTTATCAGGGGCGCAAATGGCTGGTTATGTGCTGTCCGACAGAGGTACGATTGAGGGATCGATAGGCGCGTGATTTACTAACTGGAGTACAGGTAATCAATAAGTATAAAAGTAAATGAAATATGCATTACTGGGATTTTATTAGAGAAAGGTAGCAGGGAGAGAATAACGGTCAGGCCATTTATTTTTATATCTATTGATTATACAACATAGGGACTTCGCTCAAAGCGTGCCCTGAGCAGCTCTCAACACCCAGCGCCTGCACGCCCGTCATGTGATTTATGGGTGTTGAGGTCATGGAACACGCTGCCAGTTAAAAGGCTGTCCTGACAGGGCCTCGCTGGAGCATGTGTCTGTTAGAGCTGGGAGCCTTATGTAACCGGCTGTCTGAGGCGAGTGGTTAACAAGTAGATTTCCTCTGCAGGAGGTGTTTTTTTTATCTGCTTAGAAGTTATTTTACAAGATTATTTTTTTCGCAAATAAAGTCTGATTAGGTAAAAGACATACACACTTTAGCCACATGTTTAGGTCTGTTATTCAAACATCTTTCTGTCTCTGTCTCTTCTTTTCTTGTACAAACATACACTGATCACATCACCTCCCACCCCCAGGTTACGGAGCAGGCCTTGACCTCACCCATAAGTTACAGTTATTAGGTTTTTTTCTTATTCAGGGCTCCTGACATAGAATTACTAGGAGATAACGGCAGCTGTAATTTGTTTATGTAAACACTGCAATGACTCAGGCTCAGCAATATTTAAGGTTTTCTATTTGGGGGAAAAATATGTATAAGTTGCATCATTTCTGGAGTCCACTGTGTTTAAATATGTTTATAAATGTACTGCTTTTCCTTTTTGGATCTTTGTAAAATTATCTCATGCTTTTTGTGGTGTCTTTGTCTGCCTTTGTCCATCCAGGCAGAGTAATTTCTCTCCAGGACTGTTTTGTTCAGCCGACACGAAGAGGAGGAGAGAAGCAGAAGCTGTATCCATCACAGCATCAGGTAACACCCTTTTACGCTTTCACACATCTCCACCAATTTGGAATACCACACATCTTAAGAGACAAAGCTGAGGGACGGTATCATAGCGTATAAATGTTGTAGTTTTGTTTTTTTTAAGCCACACAAATGATGTTTTTTTTTCTTTTTCTAAGATCTCTGCTTTGCATTGTTTGGCAAAGAATTATCTAATTTCCCCTGAACCCAACAGGAAGTTTCTTTGTGATGCTGAGTTTAAATCTCAATCCCCTGTTTATGAAATGTCAGTTCATTTTCAGGTTGGGGTTTAAGCATTTATAGGTCAAGTTTATAAAAGGAAACACTGAGATTTCCTTTCTTTTCCATCTTATTTATAATGTTGCATTGGTTGATGTTCAAAATGAATGTGGCCACAGTTTCAAATAATTCAGTCATACAAGTAAAACTAAACCTTCTGAGCAAAAGGTTCTGGCTATTTGAGCAGCTCAACAGCTCTGTTTTCCACGTTCTGTCTATTTCTAAGACGAGCAGACATCCACTCAAAACATGTTTCTCAGTCTGGTCATTCTCAAGGCACAGCACCGCCACAAAGTCAAACTTTCCTGGAAAATAAAGACAAACGTTTTATAAAACAATCTACTTGAGTGGTATTATACACACGTTTTTCAAAGAAAAAAAAAACACAGGAGAGCAGTTAGGGCAAATATGAAACAGACATTTATGACAGCACAATAGCATTTTACAGGCTGCTGTAAAATATTATTTTTGTTACTTTCCTACAGCAGAAACTCTCGACTTGCATTTTCAGCACAGTCTAGAAAAGGCAATAGCTCCAAAAAACAATCTATAAAGACCACAATTTCCAGGCTCTACAATCATAACATATCTATATTTACCTTTAAAGTACCTATCTGTTATATTATGAGAACCTCATTCCCCCACCCAAAAAAAAACATAAAAATAAATAAATTAATTATGGTTTTTGCTTTTTTAAATTCACAAAGACTTTTGTACAAAGGTAAGAGAGGATGACTTATGGGATTAATGAGTTCATGACCATCTGGCTTAGACATTTCTTTATTGTTCTCATTTAAAGTCACTTCAGAAGAGTTTTTAAATGAAAATGTAGTCCTAGAAATGAGCTTGAATTTTTCCTGTATGTCATCTTACTATTCTTGAAAAAAATCTGCTATTTATGATTAGTAATTAAGAAAATGAGAGCATGATAACATCCTAAAGCACTTCAGGAAATATCAAACCTGCTGAAACTACCGATTGTTAGATATTTGAGGAAACAAAGGGAGGGTTAGTGTGGGGAAGCGATGCTTGGAAGCTTTCTGTTTGAAATAAAGTAAGTGTTACATGGGGTTTGCCTCGTCACAGAAAGACACCAGGCAGTTGGCGTTGTGTGTGTTCAAACCAGAGAAGCTGCCTTTTTTCATTAGACTGATGGCTCGAAACCTCGTGTCTTCCCCGGATTGAAACTCGAATTGGTTTGTCCACCTTTTGCTTCTGCGTCCCCTCTCCACTCGCCACCCCTGCAGCTGCTGTTTGTCATTTAAATAACAAATGCTGGTGGTTCCCTGATTTAGTGAGGGGTGCAGGCCTCTGATGTATATTAATATTGCTGCACAGAGCTCTGTACTCGGGTCCATCATTCATTTGGATAAAAGAGGTGGAATTTAAAAACAGCCAATGCTTTACTTGGATACAGATTGGATCCATTTATTGCACTGAGTGATGGAATAGCTGGCAACTCTGTCCTTCACCTTCCCAGAGCTGAACCTCGTCCCATAAAAGTAAAAAAGGGTTCACCCCTGGCCCCTAAGGACCGCTCATATTCAACATATGTAACCAGAGGCATCCCTCAATTTGTTGACAGTCAACAGACTCAGTCTATAAGAAGTCTGAGAGAGGGAAATGCTTCTTTTTACATATTAGGTACATTAAAACTATATATATATCTTTTACAATTTATTTCTACATAAATATTTAATGAAATCTGTGCAGAGACTGTAAACTGATGATCAGTTTGAAATGTATTGTGTATCCCACACACACAATAAGATACGAATGATATAGAAGGTGAGTCTCTGACGGGCACATCCTCATCGACCCTGTTCAGACTGTTTCCCCGCTTCTCGAGTCTAGTGCCCCCTGTCCACCATGATTTATCATGCACCCCGTGTCGTCCAATGTCAGTTTCTGCAGCTGCAACTGCTCTGTATAAATCTTTACTTTGGCAGCCTGCTGCACCATGTCTCCGCTCAGTAATCACAGGACCTCCAGGAGATGCACATCCACTCTGACAAGCTTTTACACTCTCTGTGTAAGAATTTTGGTCTGACATAAATGTGCACAGAGGCAAAATCAGATTCTGTGATTTACTGAGTGAAGCCGTTTCCTGGTAGACGTCTTGTTTTGCATGGAAAGATTGTTGTCTGCATTCAGCAGAAAGAGCAGCGTATTACTCTCAGTGAACACGACAGCTGAGTCTTCGGATTATCCAGAGGAAGTGGATTGTTGTATATGTTAGTGGTTGATCTGAAACTCTGTAATCAGGAGTGAAAATGGTCTGCGGCCGAAGGTATCCTCCAGGGCTCTACGGGGAATTACTGAGGCGGTACCCAGCTGTTGCTTTGTCTTCTTTCTTTACCCTTTTAGCACCTCCACAGCAGTGCTAAAACTGGTTGTGAAAAACACACTCACATACACACACAACTTATCAGGCCAGGTATCTGTTTGGATTAGATGACCACTCCATTTCTTGGCTTTAAATTGTCCACTTTCTTCTTTCCTCCTCCACCATCCAATCAAGAAATTCAACTCAGTCCAACAAGTTCTTATTAGGTTTGATCAAAAGTAGCTCCTTCATGCTTTATATTATCAACTATTAAAATGTTAATATTTAGGGTAGCTTTGTTTACATTTTCACTCAGTAGTTCTACTTTGGTTTATTACTGAATTTCATGTCAGAGACATGTGTAACAGTGGGCACAGTTTTAGTTAGTTTTTCTGAGTCAGAGATGAATCACTTATTGTGTTTTAATGTCCTTTCCTGCTCTCACAGACAATTATTGTAAATTTACTCTGCCCTTCATCTTAATTTCTATAAACTGTTGTTGGTAAAATAAAACTGACCTTGTTCAGTTCTAAATTTCAGGAATAATTACTCTTATAATTAATTATTTGAACCCATCATGCTGTAGGCCGTCATCACATGTTGGTCTAATATGGGTGCCCACATGGCCCAAAAGTAGGGGTTAGACTGCCTGCGCTCTCCCCTCTGTCTTCACGCGTCTCCTTGCCTGACCAAGACGGCTGCGTGACAGATCACCTGCGCTGGAGGCCCGCCGTGTTCCTGCCCGGC
Source organism: Kryptolebias marmoratus (assembly GCF_001649575.2). NCBI lineage: Eukaryota > Metazoa > Chordata > Actinopteri > Cyprinodontiformes > Rivulidae > Kryptolebias > Kryptolebias marmoratus. The sequence continues at coordinate 14,031,522 of NC_051439.1, forward strand.
GGTCCGGCCCCCCGCTCATTAATGCCCAGGCTGGTGCGAGGGCCGCGTGGCAGCACAAGACAAATAACGCTACCACTCAGCCATCACTTGTGCTGACAGAAATGCAGCCCACCGCACTATTTTGCCCTCTCTGGCTCCACTCCACAACCTGCTCTTGTCCTTCAGCCCCCCACCCCCGTCTGCTCGGTCTCCACCTGCACCTGTCTGCGCTGCTCCACCAAACTTTCATGGCGGGGATATTTTAGCTGTTTTAGCTGTTGCTCGAGGGTGAGCTTAACACCGAAACCATTACCGGTTTGATGTACAGGCGCTGTTTACTGCTGCGTTTGTATCCACTGTGTTTTTGGATTGTTTTCATCTTTGAGGAAACATATTTGATTTTAGCAGCGCCTTCTGTCAGGTGCTTCTTGACTCGTTTGTGTGCAAACCCTCTTGCCAGGAGGTCTGATTTAAATGTCCTATTTTTGCAGTTGTGAAAAGAGTTGTGTGTGTGTGTGTGTGTGTGTGTGTGTGTGTGTGCATGAAAAAGAAGGAGAGTGAGCAGGACAGAGAGAAACACAAAGGCTAATCATTAAAGAGCCATTCAGCCCTGTTCATTTAAGTGTGGGAATCAGCAGGCCCATTACTGTCAATGTGTAATTAGCTGATTAATAAACAGGGGGAACGGGAGTGCTCCAGGAAGGCCTGTAATGATTGTTTTTAGAGAGCATCTCATAAGAGCTTATTAAGATGGTAAGGTGGTTCTATTCAACTTCCCATTATCAGCCGCAATAAATGCATGTACTGTAATTCTCCTTCTGACAGAGAACCTTTGCATTCTAATTTCTTTACTGACCTTGATGTAAAACTGCTTGATTGCGAGTGTCCGTATTGTCTTAATACAGCAGCAAATTACTTGCTTTCATACTTTATAAATTTATCTTATAAGCACATAAACATACACATGAAAATTGTGTATCGTTTTATACATATAGTGCTGTTTCCGTAACTGTTGTTGCATGAGAAAATACTTGTCTGAAGTCTACATAAAATCGGTGTAAAAAGTGAAATAATTTTCTTTAATTTTAAGAGGAAATATGGGTTTAGAAGCAAGTTTCGAAATGAGATTTTTATCTATTATTTTTTTAATAGCATTGTGATAGTCAAGTGTGTGAGAAATGCATGCATTGGTCTTTTGTTGTCGCTTTGGGACAACATGCTCCTTATTTTAAAGATATTGCACAGATGAAAAAAGCAGTCCTAGAGGGTAGTTTTAGTTAAAAGATCTAAAATTTACACCAAGGTTCCAAACAGTAGCACTACATGTGAAGGTAATGCTATTAAAAATAAATATATGCTTGGATAGTTGAATTTTTTAGGACCAAAAAGCAATGACCTCAGTTTTACCTGAATTCAAGGGTAAAAAGTTAGAGGTCACCCTAGCTTTTATATCCCTGAAGCTCCAAGAAATGGCCTGTATAAGACTTTTTTGATAAATAGAGCTGCCTGTTGTTAGCATAGTATTTGAAATAACTTGCATTTCCTGATAATGTTACTTGAAGGAAGTACAGAAAGAAAGAACAGAGTTGAACCCAGCCCAGAAACAGCAACTTTCTAATGGATCTGCAAGGCTGAGTTTTACACAAAAACTAAACTCTAATCTGAGCCAAGAAGTTCTCTTGAACAACATGTGTTAAAATGTAAAGATTTCACATATTTGTGTGTTTTAGGAACATTATTACAACTAGCTGGTTTATATGTTTAACCAAATTATTAGGATGACGCTTGAACAGGCAGAAGCTTTTGCATATGTTGGTTATATATCGACCCCAAAGGACATTTTACTTTGTTTCACAACTCCTTTTTTAATGTTATTTAAAAGTTATCCTATTTATATATTTATTTGTTTAATCTTTATGCAAATATATGCAGAGACTTCAGTAACAGTTGGTCATTTGCTCCAAAAATAATAATCGCTTTTTTTTTTCTTGTCCTGATTTTGACCTTGATGTTGGACTCGAGTTGGTATGTGGTGCACCTTGTGCATGTTAAAGGCACTCAAACTAATGTTCTTTGCTGTTTCTTTGTATCTGTCAAATATGAAAACTCCTGAATTTTGATCAAGTCCTTTGACTATGTTTAACCCGAGTGTTTGGGTTGGACCTCAGCAACAGTTAGTCATCATTCCCTCAAGAAATATTAATCAATTATCTTGCCCGCCGGATCAGTTTGGGGAAGAAGTCATCTGGAAAGAGGCACAAGCAGATATATGAGGAACGAGCTCAAGCACATGCCGGTGAATGCTGTAATGCCTAATCCTTTGAGACAGCCCAGAGCCACAATGTCACTTCTAGTTCCCTTGTCCTTTGCTATGGTACAGCCTGGAAGTGTCTGGTGTGACCGCTACTAACTTTTGTTTTTTTTTTAGGGGCGATCTGGAGAGAATTATTTATCAAAACTGAAGTAAGGAAAGCAAGAAAGCATGTTAGGGAGTGCAATTGTTTCAGGGTTTTTTTTTTTGTTTTTTGTTTTGGTTGTCTGTGAAAATGGGCTTTGGTGCTTTTTCATGTGCAGAAACAAATAAGTTTTGAAAGGCGAGTACAATCAAAAGACTACTTTCTTTTTAAAAAGGAAGCAGTTGGTGATAAATGAAGGGACAGAGACGGGGAAGTTAGCTGAAAAAGCTGAAACTATTTGCCTTTTAATAGTCATATTTTCAAAACTGTTTCGAAATTAGATTTGGACCACATAACCAAAGTCCCATTAATGTTTAACTTGTTAGAAGCATAGTTTTATTCCAGTATATCTAAAGCAGGTATTTTCATTTAAATGGCTTGAAGCAAAGGGAGATTTATGTGAGCATATTTTGGTTTCTTCTCATTTGACACGTTCTCTCATTTTCCTTACAGCGAGCACCCCATTCCTCATAGATCATCAGAAGGAGGAGGTAAAAGAAGGAGCCAGTAACACACCGGCCCTAGAAGCAGTGGGACCAACTACACCTCAGTTTTCTGCTTCTGCTCAGCCTGAGAGTTTGTCTTTACTCCACGAGGACACTTGAATGGAGATCGACAGGCTCACCTAATTCCAGCAGAAAGTGGCAAAAAAGAAAGCTATTGTGCCTGAAAAAAAAGGAAAGAAACAAAAGCTCAAACTGTTATTACTGGGAAAACTTTACAACAAAGAAAAAAAAAAAATACAACGCACATCATTAGTCTTCAAATCAGCATGCTCCTGCTAGATCCAGTCCTTCCAGGTATATTAAGCATGACAAATGTTAATGCAATCAAGCCTTGTTAGGCCCTCCGCCATCTCCTCAAAGAAGAAGGCAGCTTCAAGTGGCTCCTCGTTTGACTCTAGACTTTAGTGCTCCTCCTGCTTCCACACAGAGTCTCCAGGCCACCTGCGACTGCACAGTCCAATAATTATGTCCACTCTAGTACTGCAGCACTTGTCAGCAGGAACCTTGGAAGCATGGTCAGCTGAGGCTTGGTGGCCGGGGGGTGGGCGTCTGCCCTACCTTAGGGCCGCCAACAACAGCTGTAAGAACATCACAATGTTTGGCTACCCCATGCTGTCGCTGGGTTAAGAGAGGCGACCACCGGTGGCGAGCCACACAAAGTACAGGCCTCCTATTAGCATGGATTTGAAAAGCTACAGTTGCTACAAAGGTGCTCATTAGCACAACACAGAGGGAGCGTAGTCACGGTCCTCGGAGGGCCGCCTCTGTTCTCATCAGGTTACCTTCTATATTCAAAGTTCCCCCAAACGTATTTAAAGTTCAAGGCCCGCTGCAGGTCTGTTTGAAAAGGCTGTTTTTCAGCAACGCTGGCTGGGTTACTTTAAATGGACGGACGCTAGCAAAGAGAAGTTTAGAGAAGCTGTAGGAAACGGGGGAGAGGAGAGTCATACACAGGACTTTCACAAAGCCTTGGGGTGTACCGTTTCCCAGCACTTTCACCAGCAGAGACAGTAAAGGATCAATGCAACCTACAGTGAGATCAAACACAACAGTTTGAGCCAAGCTAGTAAACAAGTAGGGGTTTCTAGAAAGATGCATATGCACCATATTAGTAAAAACTTTTGTAGTCTGTAAAACCCCTACACCTGCAAACTATCTAATTCTGTTGAAAGGAGTCTGGAAGGTGTTTTACTTGGAAACAAAGTTTTTTTCTCTAATAAATATCCAAAACCTTTAAATCAAAAGTAACAAATATGGACTTTATATAACAAGATATCACCAGCTACACAACACATGTCTTTTCAGCCCTTTTAAAGCCCTTTTTAAGAGAAGAATCGCATTTAATAAAATGAGATTTGCCAATTAATATGAGTTATACGTCCGCAATAATCCTTGTGAGAAGGATTTATGTGATCATGTTTTAGAGGGGTGACATTTATAAATGCTGTGTGTGCACACTAGTCTAAATGGATGCCCCACACAAGACACGCTGCCACAGAAATCAGTCAAAGTGTTCAGACAGAGAGCGCCCCAACCCCCCTCAGCTACCGCCGCCTCTCCTCCTGCAGCTCGACTCGAGGCTCGCTTCACATCAGGAGTATAAACCTGATTAATAGGAATTGCACAGGTTGGGGTTCATTATTAAACAAAAAAAAAAAAGCTGCCATTAATGGCGTTTTAGAGATACATGCCTTTGAACTTGTTGACAAGTATTGACTGTAATTGTTTTAGAAGAGCTTTGTGCTGCTGCCTTATCTGACAGCCTGTGTTTTGGTGCCAGTGAAGTGACAGGAGAAAAAGATGCATCAAGCGTTTCCATCAGTAGGAGGAGAAGAATACCTCACCTGCCATTTCATAATTAGCAGTCACCATAATGACACATCGGCCAGACCTTATGCCACTAAATGAATTTACAATGTCTTGGAAATGGGGGAATAGCATCCGTAGAGCTAGTCAATTGTCCTGTTACAGTTAAGGAATCCAGCAGGCTGGTACCACTCATATTTCATCCCAGGTAAAGATTACCTGTCAGGCCCATGGGAGATGTATTGATCTGTTTTCCTTTTTCCGCCAGCAATCACCTGACAAAGGCACCTAGGAGGTGAGTGAATGAGCGATGCCTGGTGTGTCTGGTCGAGCCTGCTGGTTTCTAGTGTCCAGTGATGGGTGGAGAGGGGATGAGGAAGAGCGGCGATAATGCAGTCATAAACTCTGTTTGAACCTCGTCTGTATGCATGCAGAGCAGTCTCTCCCCCCACGAGCCCTGGGGTCACAGGTCAGTGGGGAATTTGCTTTTGTGGCTCCTTTCTTGTCAGTGGCATTTGTTCCTGCTGTGTAATGTGTACCAAAGGTAGAAATGCAAGGGGATCGGGGCCACTCTGGTTCCTGCAGACAACTGCATGTTGTAAGTCACCGAAGTTCAGCTCACTTTGGACTTAAGAAGGAAACGCAATTGACGTTGATGCCCTTTTAACAAGAACCTGTTGTGGTTTCATGTTTGCTGTTTTAGAAAGAATATCTTTTGCAACATTACACAATACTTGTCAGCTAAAAGAGTTTAAACATTTGCCTCGTTCATTGAAATGCCATAATTTAAAATTAAAGTAGTTGCAATGTATAAAATGTTTTGTATTTGATGTGATAGTTTTAAAGTCTGTTAATTGCAGATTTCAATCTGACGGCGTTTAATTCATGAATGAAATTACATGTTAGATAGTGCCCAAGATATGTCTAATTTTTTTCACTATCATATTTTCTAATTTCATCTACAAGGATTTAAATAAATCTTGGTGATATCAGGGCTCCGAGGCAGCTATCCACATTTGAAACCTTGTACAAATAGCATCTTATCTCTTAAAGCTGTTATCTTTATGCTTAATAGCAGCGGAGGCATGCCTAATTGCTTTGCAAATGATCTAAAGAGGATTACTAATCCCTTAGAAAGCCTGTACCATGTCACTAGATGTGAGAGAGATGTTACAATAGTCAAATTCAATCGAAACGTGCAGTTTATGCATTAGATGTCTTTTCCAGAATAAACACCTATATGAAAAAAGTTTTAGGAACTGGTGGATGCTATAATGTTTGATCATTTTTTTAAGGTTGTAAAGCAAAAGAAAGATACCAGGTAGTCTCGAATCATTTGTGGAGTTTAAAAACATGTCTTTCATTCACGTCTTTAATCGTTTTTTTAATTTTTATTTATTGTCATGAGTATTTAAAAAATAATGTGTTATCTGTATGAATTTATGTGCAATAAATGAGTTTTAGTGAATATAATTGTGTAGAATATTTATGTGAAAATAAGGCTTTGACACGTTTTATTAGCCTTTTAGGCACGAGAAAAAGAAACTAATCAATAAAACTCAATCATTATGTGATAATGTCATGAATAATTAAAATCTAACACTAACAGGGATTTTGATGCTTGATAAGCCAACCATGGATTTCTGAGTTAGAACATGTACTTGTTCATGTAAAACTGTTGTAAACTGTCTTTATATAATCATAAAAAGAGCAGTAATCCCAGACTACAACAGGAATTTTAATAGTTGCATCAGATTAAAAGCAACACGATGGTTGCAGGAAAGAAAGTTGATTCTGGGAATTTGTAGCCAAAGCTCCAAACAAAAATCCATAAAGTATGAAACAAATCTCTCACAACTTTTAATTTTTTTTTTGATGAATAATCTGCCCTTAAATTAAAAATTTCTAAGCAAAATTTGTAAATGGCTGCGAGCTACCACGTCTTTGTTTACTGACAGAAACAGCCGAAGTGACTGAAAATAGGTCAACAACAGACACATCTACAGAAGAGCCATTTTGGACAAAGAAGTCTGATAATTTTTATGGATTTATTTATGGTTTGTTGAGTAAAGTATGCAAATTAGCTTCTGTCAGATTCAGCTGAGTGCTTTGTTTACATCGAACTATATTTCAGAATGGCATATCGATATATCAGGAGTAAACTCCTTCAAACTGCTCCATTTGATATAGTTTAACCTTTTTTATGTTTGATTTTGTACTTTGCAATGAGCACATTTAAAGCCAAAAAGATAAATTCAGAAAAGCCCTAGATATTTTTAAATTGATGATGAGAATAACGTTTAGTTGCTGCTCTGAAGTACTTTTCACAGTTGAGTGACACAATCCTGCCACAATGTGACATTAGTCCTGCCGAATACAGATGTTGGTTTGGCTGCAGTGCGGCTGACAGAGAAAATACTCACTCGGCCGCCAGAGATTATCAGCCGATCCCCCGCTGTTAATCTTCCAGCTGAATGCTGAGGACTGCAGCAGTCACTTTGCCACGTGTTGAGAGTCGGAGCAATTCTCTCTGCTCACTGGTGGTCCACGGTTACAAATCACATCATCAGCTGTCTGAGCACCCACAGCCACCTCGTCTCCACCAGATTGATGGTGAAATGGAGGAAAAATCAATGGCTTCCTCTCGACAGAAAAAGCCAGCTCTGTCATGTTTGGGAGTTTGATGTTGGCCTCTTTTACTTTCTCTCCACTATGGGAAATTGAAAGCTCGGTTCGAACAAACTGACAGACATGGAGTGTTTCAAGTCGATGTAATGACACATTTCGATCTGCTTTCTTATTTGCGTTGTACCTTTTAGAAACACTTCACCTCCACTGAAGAAGATTACAATGATCAGGTTGAGTTAGCTGAGATTCTAGTAAATGATGGTTCGTCGTTGAACTCTCTCAAAGGCTACTGTGTAGGTGACCCGGTGAGGAACAGCAATCAGTTTCCCCCCTCAGGATTCCCCTTCTATCATTTCATCTTTATCATCACCATGACACACTGCAACTTTAAAGCAAGGTGTCCATTCACTGCCTTCTGCAAACAAGCAGGCATCACAGAGCTCCCTCACTCTGACACATATTCCCCCTCTAATGGGAAATTCAAATATCACATATCAGCTGAATGCAATATTCACTTAGCGAGAGATAACGCTCAGCCTGATGTGGCTCATGTATCTGTTTCAAAATAGCCTCTGACACCAGATCTGACTGTGAAGCTGGCTGCGTATATTCTGGCTGAAGCTCATGTGGTGCTTGTTCATTCACTCTGTGCTTTATTGGTGCATGTGTTGGTCGTCTTGTATTCCCCCTTGTATTTGAGGGAGAGCAGATTTCGGGGCATCTGCGCTTGTCCTGCCGCTTCCTTCCCGACTCCTCACACCAGCGCCATCTCTTTTCATTTCTGCTGGCATTCTAATCAGGGCATTATGAGCTCCAGCGGGTGAAGTACGCGGAAAGTTGTGTTTTCTGACAGCCAATAAAAACCTTATAATCTCCCTGATTCAAGTGGCCCATTTAAAAAAAAATACTAACTAGTGCTATCGCTCATAACACCTCCCTTCCCATTTCTTTAATGCCCTTTTTTTATTTAATATATAGCCCATGAAAAATGAGAGACTCCCGCTTTGCTGTGTAGATATTTTGTTGCTGATGATGCGAGACGAATTTCCATCACAGCTTTGTTTCCAGCGGGTGAGCGGATAATCTTTTACAGTGCAGGGAGGGAGGACGCCACTCCCATCAATCTCCAGGGCTTATAGCTGCTGCACGGTAGCCTCACTTTACCAGAACGCCTGCACAGCACCAAAAACTGTGGCCCAAAAAGGGTCAGGAGCCAACAGGGGACACCGTAAGCTTCAAGACCCTCCTTAACCTCCAGAACAATGCTTCACTGCTGTTCCATTAGTCCTGTCATTGTTATTTTGTCATTTTTCTAACAAGGCATTCACATCTCAGGGAGCAGCATTGCTTTCCCGCTGACAGCTCTGTGAAACTATGTTTTCAGCTTCAGCTGCTCCTTTTGCTGAGAGGTTTCATCAGTCTCTCTGCTTCTCAGCCATGTGCACTTTTGTGTTGTAAAGCAAAAGGTCTCAGTTTAACTTGGGGCATCCTGCCCAGGCAGCTTCTTGAGAGGGGTCCCTGGTGGCATACCCCCCCCCCCACCCCCCATGCTGGTGTAGTGGCTGGCAGGCACGCTGCATGCTTCTCTCCGCACCCGACTGCCCTGACAATCGCCTGCCACACAGCTACTCCCGAGGAGACGATGCCGCTTTGATTGACAATAATGGGAAGTGGCAGAATCAATGGGAGACAAGGAACGGGTGTGCGTGAAATTCTCCAGGAGCCTCCAGTCACATGCCGGGGGCTCTGGCAACACTCACCTGTCATCCCTGCAGCAGCAGCATCAGACCCTGTGACAGCAGGAGCTGCCAGAGAGAAAGACATCGTGGTCATCATCTTTCTGACAGTCTGAAAACAGTTCTTCTGAGTACTGCAGCTAGAATCTCTAAAAGTTGTTCAAACCAAAGCCACATTTCATTTCTACTCAAGTGACATTTAACCAATGTGTTTCTATTGACTGAACATTTTAAAAATGTGGATTTTAAGATGCTAAATATAAACTCACAATTATTAATACTACTTCTCATGGCACCAAATCAAATGTGCTCAGAAGAGCAATGTTTGCATATGTGTCCTTTATATATATATATAAAAGCTTTTGTAATTTTAATGCCTTCCTACAACTATACAAAAGGTCACCATTACAAAAAAGAAAGCTTTTAATCATTTTAGGATTAGATGACACAAAAGGTGAGACACACAGACTTGGATTTTGTTGGTAAAAGAAGAAACATTCATGTAGTATCCACAATCAAGCACGGTGGTGGCAGCATCATGCTTTAAGGGTGTTTGTCAAAGTAAAAATGCCTCGTGAGAAGAAAAAGGACAACATTTACGCACCACTGAGGTGACAGCTTGTCAAAGACAAAAAAGCACACCGATCCTTTCTCCTCCAAAAAGCTAAAAAAGGAATATATAGTTGTGATACTAAATTTACATTTCTGCCAATACTTTGCCTAAAATATTACAGACTGGAATCTCTAACACAATGTTTTTACCATTTTTTAAAATTATTATTTGTTTATGACCTTTTCTGTATGAGGAATAATTTAGGTCAAATAAAATTGGGATAAATAAGTATGAAATAATAATAAAAAAAAATTTAAAGTATGTACTGCATCACTATAGTCCTGCATCTGTTCTTGAATCAAAAACTCTTAGCTCAAGATAAGATTATTACACACCTGAACATAAAATAAAACTTAAGCCTATATATTAAGTGAGTAGCGTTAACTTCATAATTTAAAGGTTTTAAACGTATCTCATATCTCCTATATATGTCTTGAAATGCAGTTTTGATTACCTTGCGCCTGAGCTTTGGATGTGTGTGTGTGTGTGTGTTTGCACCAGCGGATGGGGGCAGGTGTCGTCACAGAGGGGGCACTCCATTCTCTAATTGATCGGCAAAAGATGCACATGAAGAAGACGTTAAAGCAAAATGAAGTCATAAAAGTGGATTGAGACATTTATTAAGTCAGACGAAAAGCCCTCAGAAACATTGAGATTGTTTATTGATTTTTGTGTTTTGGCTGGCTGCGCAGGAGTAATCACTCGTGTTGCTGTTAGTGGAGGCCATGGAGGCTTGAGCACAGCCCAACGCTCGGGTGGAGGTGCTGACTTCCTCCTAAAAAAGACAAGTTTAACCAGCAGAACACTGAGTTTTCAGCCTGACTGCTGTTCGTCTGCCATCTATATATATAATTATATATATATATATGAGTCCTGATTTGATGCGCTGTCAGTCAGAAACTGGGACCAGCTGCTGTGGTGAAATTAATCTTGGCAGAGGTGTGTTACTGATACGTTAATATGAAATAAAGGCAGTTTATTCTCAGAAATAGTCTCTAGAAATAAGCTATTTTTCTAAGACATATTCCCAAGTTTTAAATGTAAACATTTTCCCTGTTTTATTTCATAATCTGTTACAAAAATAGACTATTTATAGACTATTTTTGCTCTGTTTTCAGTATTTTCTGGCATTTTATAAACTAAAGAATTTCTATACTAATTTCCTGACCCTTTAACTGATAATGAACATCATAATTATTTGCAGGCCTATATAATATTTTAGTCATATCATCAACTCAAACCACATTTCTTATAATTTCTTTGCAGGTAGTGGCATAAAATTGATTTCCCTGTTTTATGACCATCCCATACTGCACATGTGCCATTGTGTGCGTGGTGCCGGTGAGTGTTAGGTAGAGTTCAACCATACTGGTGACATCAATCTGCCTGTTCTTTATTAGACGGAGCAGTGAGGTGTAACTGACTGCATTGTCCACAGATGGACTGGGGCCCACAGCACACGGGACCCCGGTCAGCCACCCTGACAATACAATCAATAACCACACACTCATTACAGGAGCCTCGCCTGCCTTCTCCTCGTCTACCTGCCCCGTGGAGCTGCCCCGCTATATTTCACACAATATTTAACTTTTTCCATCATTTTTGATTTCCATTTCAAGTGTCCCTTTTTGGTTTTACATTTGTACTTTGGATTATTTCCTTTTTATTTGAAGCCAAGGCTGGGAAGGGTAAAGGGACACCTAAAACTGCAGCCACTCCTTGCTGCAGTATTCTAGGCCGGACAGTAGTGGATGACAGTGATCCAGCGTGGAACCTGGGGCCTATAAATGGTAATGCCCTCCACTTGCCTTCCTCATAAAGCATAATAAAAGGAGGTTATAAATCCAACCAATTAGCTGTGTCTATCAGTCCCCTTAATTGGAGTGTCATGACTGGCTAAGGGATGACCTTGCGAGCGAGAGAGCTAAGACAGGAGAGGAGGCCAGAGGGGACATCTGAGTGGACGACTTGTGCTTCTTTAAATCAACTCAATCCAACACGCCATACTGTAGTTAGAGGCCAGGTCACATGGTGGTTTTTGCTGATGTTTGAATTTAGAGTCTCTATGGAAACAACATGGCTGGTGGATTGCAAAGCCCTGAAAACTCACAGACGATCCTTTGATCAGTGAACACAGGTGCTCTGAATTCAATAGGCCCGGCTCATCCTGCACTTGTTCTTTCTTCCTCTCGGAGTTAAATCTGCCCTCTGTCCTCCTGCGTGCCTGGCCAACACACCTTTCCACTCAACACCTCAGTCACTTTGCGGCCACTCAAACCTGAGACCTCAGCTTCCTCTCTCACTACGAGCGCCCACTATCTCATGACACCACTCGGCCGCAGAGGAAACACTGAACCCGTTTGTCCCCGTTCAGACGCTGGTGTGTTTTCTCTCACTGTTCCCATCCCTCTGCCTCAGGATTAGCCAGTAAAGACCAGTTAACCAACCAGCTGTCAGGGAAGAGTTTCTCTGCAGGCCAAACGAGAGCCGACGACAGTTGTTTCCTTTTCTCTCTTACCGTCCGGAGATAATTCAGTCAACAGACTTTGAACTGCAGATAAGGGAGGAAGAGGATGATCCTAGGGACGGTCCTGCTCTGTGTGGGGCAGGGGCGAAGGAGTGGAAAGAAGGGAAAAAAAGCAGGTGTATGGAAACTGGAGAGGGCCAAGTAAGAGAACACCTAAAGCAGATGCGATGGTCTAAATTTGCACCACTTTTTACCCTTAAATGGCCTAAAATGAGTCAATAAATTTATCCAAAAAAGGTAAACTAAATATAGCTGGTTGTTTTTAAATGTTTTATAACATTTCTTTTATTTTACAATAATTACAGTAACAAATTTCTGACACAGGCCTGCAATCGTGACTCGTGACCGAGCGCTGCCTCTGCTCATCCTGTTCTTTTTTGTTCCGCCTGTTATTAATGTGAAAATATGGGGAGAGGAAATTAATGTCCAATAAATGCTTCACAGAGTGGCCTTTGTTATGTCTTGGGGCACGTGGGCTTGCATACCTGCCAGGTGTTATGTGGCACAACCCCCCCCCGGTCTCCCTCCGCCCGTCTCTTGTGCTCCGTGCCAAGGTGCGCGATGAAAAGCCCCGAGTGGCCCATCAAAGGACCCATTGAGCTGCAGCCATGAGCAGGACAGAGGGCCACAGTCTGCACCGTGGAAATCTGACACTGTCTGACAGAAGTTCCACACAGCCCACTCAGGACCATGCTGACAGCCACGCTTGGGATCAGGCGCTCTCATGTGCACTTGTACTGACTCGCAGCCTGCTGACCCAGAGCAGTGAGGAACAGTTTGATCTTGAAATGATGCTCACTTTGAATTAAACAATAAAAGATAATGCAGCAAAGGTATCTTGTTTAGTCAACATCTGTCTCAACCTCTTACAGCAAGCTAATTCTTCATATATTAAATGCATATTGTTATTGCTGTGAGATCTTTTAAAATGTATTTTAGAGCTTCAAGTCTTTATCTAGAATATATTAAACCCACTGATTTTACTCTAGTTTAGCCGCCAGTGGTCAGTCAAAGATATTGTAATAAATAACCAGCACAAGGTTCCCGTTTTATATACTACTCATTGTTTAAATACACATGAAAAGCTAAATTAGACCAGATTAAATTAAAAAAAACAAAAAACAAATTGATTGTTTTTTGTTTCTGTCAAAACCAGGAAACAAAAATTGTTACTTTTCTTTATGTTAAACTGTTTGCTTTGTGTTGCATATCTTATAAAGCCGTAAAATCTATCCCCAACTAAAATTTGAACAGAAAGGGAATTGTTACAGCTCTGATAACAGCTTGTGACTGAAGATTTTTGTGGCAACAGACTTAGGTTTGAGTCCTGACTGTGGCCATAAAACTAAATAGTTTTTCTTCCTAAAGCCCTCCTACTTCTGGTTTATTTCTTTAATGAATGAACTGAATGACTATATTTTAAAAGAGAAATTTGACTACATTTCACAAATAATTTTTTTCCAAAACACCATGAACTTGTTAGTGCATTTATAAAAGTGATTGCAAACACATTCTTCACTCAGTCTGTGTTTCTAAGTCATTTTCCTCAGTTTTATCTAGTAAAAAAACAAAAAGCAGCTTCAAATGCACATTCAAAAGCGACTCCCAGAATTAATTTTGGCAGTATCACTTCTGTTACCTCCTAAGACTTTAAAATATTTTAAGCCCAAATTCTACTGCTATCTTCTCATGCATTCTCTTTAAAGAGAGGACTCTTTCAGCAGAAGTTTCCTTTCACAGATAAAAAGGGAACTGTGCTTCGTTCAAGTGCAATATAATTTTAACCGAGTGGCTCAAATTAACAGTGGATGGTTCATGACTGCGCTGCTACTGTCAGCGATACGTTCAAATAATCCTCACCTGTCGGGGGGATGAAAGAGCAATAAGACCCTTTAATCGTCAAAAGAAGAGCTACCCCCCACTCCCCAGCCAATAACAACAGATATTAATAGAAACACAACCCCTACCTCCATTTAAAGTAAAAAAATACAAGTTTCTTTATGCTTTAAATTAAATAACTAAAACAATATGAAACCTTAAGTTTGTGCACTTAATCTGACTTTGCTTAAAACAAATCTGCTATTTTCTTTCCCTCAGTAATCTGAACATTTAAAATCACCCATAAACGTATTCCACCATCCTGCCAATTCAAGCCCTTCACCTTTGAAAGACACAGCCTTAAATAATACCTGTTGTTTGTGTTGACACGCCGGCTGATGTTTGTTGCTCAGTAATATATTGCACCAGCAGAGCAGAGCAGTTGTCTCTGCTCTACACCTGCACCGGGCTTTCAGCCTGAAGTCTATAAATCCCAGCGCAGGGGGGTAATCAGGGAGCTGCTCACTGGACCCCAGGGTTGGACTTTTCTGTCACATTACACCATGTTGAGCCCTCAAATGTGTGTTTTTGTTGATTCCTTCATGCTTTGTCTGGATATCCGGCATTCTTTGCACAGGCGGTGCTGGTGTTTTGTTATAGGCAGCCCACCAGCCCACATGCCAGCAGGCTGTGCATATACAAATCACTACGGCCTTGTTAGCATAGTTTAGTGAAGATGTCAGTTTTACGAGGGCCTGGGTGCTTGCTATGCGTGTCAGGGACAGCAGGGGAGGGGCTGACCCACGGGGGGGGGGAAGCACAGTGGCGTACACAAGCCCTGCTCTGTAAATTTTGGTCTGAGGAAGGGAAAGCTGTGGAATAACGGGCCCAGGCCTCTGTGGAACGGCACGAACCCCATGCCACTGTGTGTGATTTACCAGAGTGGGCAAAATGAGACGAACAGAATGAGATTCCTGCATCAAATAAAAAATGCTCCCTGTTTGCTGATAAATCATAGATCCCTCAAGATATATCAAAGAGCTGCTCATAATCAAAACTATTATAGATGGAAGTTTGCTTGTTTTATGCAGGAATGTGTGTGTGGGCTGTTGGCACCGTTGGATTGTTAATCTCATTTCCTCTCTGATGATTGAAAATGGAGAGAGGCTCTGAGTTTATCAGGCAGATAAATGGACGGCCCATCCTCTGGGAAGATCTAATCTGTCATGCGTCAAGGCCGGGGTTCACCTGCCGCTGGATAATAACCGTGTCGAAGGGCACAGATGATTTAGGGGAGCCTGGCTCTTTGTTTGCGTTTGCAAACACCTGATGGTTTCATTAATTAACCGTCTGCAATTAGCGGCCCACGTCACGCCAGGTAGCCTCCTTTAGGGGTGGTATTAAAAATCAGAGAGGAGCTCCATTAGAGCTGACCTTTTTCTCTGAAATTACTGATATGACCAGTTTTAAAACTTCCCTTTTTATTCTTACAGCTTAGGTCCTGTCTGTCTGCAGTCTGAAATGGGGTCTTCTGCAGCCTGCAGGTCGTTAATTATGATCTTTACAAATTAAATTAAAAGTATGTCAGTGCAGGTTTTTTTTTTAATCTACTCATCCCACAGGTTAAAGAGTAGATAAGATATTTATCACCTCTTCATTGATAGAAAAAAATATGGCCTCTACATTTTAATTACACAGATTAAAGTCCCATTTGGCTTCCTCTTTTATACATTTCTTTTAAAATTTAAACAAGAAGGTGCACCTCATGAAGACAAGTGGTCATTCGCTCATCAGAAAGTCAGATTTATCCTTGGCTTCCTTTGTTCGCGTGCTGAAATGTCTTTGGGTAAAACACTAAGTCTCATTCTACCTCCATTGCTTACATCTATGCCAAATAATGTGTATGATACATATAAACATGTATGCACATATGAATTCTGAAAGAACAATATAAAAATAACAATAAGCTAAAATATCTTATCATGTTTGTGTGAGCTTTTTGAGTGTTCATTAAAACTGAATCCAGATTATTTATATTTAAATCAGCCAGATTTTTGCAGCAAATCACAGTAACTGACTGTGCACACTTACTACCACTCCCGTTGATATTTATAAACAGTTCTGACTAGTTTAAAGTTTTTTATTTAGGCGGGGGATCAGGTATTTGTTGAGTGTTGCAGGACCATTTAAAAAAGAAGATGTTCTAATTGTCATGAAACTTTGAATGTTTGACCAAAATTCACACACAAACACACTTCTATTTGCACACAGATACAAACCCTATAATATAAGCTGTTGTTTTTTTATTTATATGTTAAAATGACAGTATGTATGCTTTCTCCGTACTTTTGTTTGTTTTTGTCAGCCCACTTTAACTAAACATTCGGTTGATTATAATTCTAACGCATTTCTACTTTTTCAGTTTTTAAAAATCAATTAATTTCTGAAAAAAAGAGTACAGCAATTCGCAAAAGCATTATTGACTTTAATACATTACTAAGGGAAAGGCTACATTTAGAAGGATTTCCTAAATCACTCACCAAGAAGTTGCCACATTTTAGCATGACATCACCCCAACATCTGAGCCAATTCTTTTGGGCTTTTACATTTGAATAGGCTGTCTTTACTCTAAAGCTAAAAACAATTATTTAGTGGATGATTACTCAAAACATTTAGCAGCTTAATCTGCTCTCGACACATGACAGATGTAGACCTTGGGACAAAAAAGACGATATAACTCTGAGGGTACATGTCCTGATAAGAGCGTTGTTGACGAGATTAAGCAGAATGCATCGTTATGTTCTAAGATGGTGAATTAAAACTCCCTGATGAGGAGGTGGAAGTGGCACGCTTCCATTGTTTGCTTTTATTTACATTTCTGAATTGTCCTCTCCTTCACTTAGTAAAGCAGCAACACTCATCTTACTCCTCTTCCATTCCCATCTCCTTCTCCTCCTGAGGACCACTCTAGCTGCCTGCTCCCTCCTCCGTCCCATCCCTCGTCCGCACAAATACACACCAATGCACGCTCAGAGGCGCACATTTCCCCTGCCACCCGCGTGCGCTTATTTATTCGTTATATTTCCTAATTCAGTTTGACGAATGAGTGACAGCTTGACACTTCATTCGGCAAGATTAATAGAACGACACAATATTTACGTGGCAGAGACAGCCAATTATCCCACCATCTATCATTCAGATTATCTTTCTGATTGAAAACTACTCGTCCATGTAATCGGAATTATTTGGAATTAGAAGGGAATTTATGGCTTCTTGTGTCACTTTTCCTGGACGGTGGTAAATTAGAAATATTAGATACATAAAGGGAGTATATGGGAATAAATAGAGGCGCAGGAATGTTACCATATATTTTTTAGTTTATTTTCTTCAGCCTCTGTGGCCTTGAATGAACCTAGTTTTCACTTATCATAACTTATTACATACTGCGGGTTATGCATTGTGTTGATAAAACTTATATTTTCCTCCTGTAAAGTAGACTTGTTACAATATTTTCCCTAAGCGTTTTTTAAATGAATGTAGATATGTTTGATTGAGCGGTGAGTTATTTTAATTTGAAAGTAGAATGAAATGCTTTCCACTTTGAAGACAGTAATGGATAGATGTTATCAGCATTGATAGCCTTGTGTGTATTGATCTATGCCAATGTTTTTTAAATGTCCATCTTACTCACGGCAGAGCCTACATTAGTTTACTCCTCCAACCTCTGTCCTTCAGCCTCTGTTGATTAATTCACCCGACTCTTTTCTATCTCACCCCACAATACTTTGTATTCTGTTTCCATACATCACCTTTTTTGTGCCACTCTCTCCTCAAACTTTCATCACTTGATTAATTTACCTAATCTCTCAGCTCCACTTAATGTCTCAGAGTATCTAGTTTTCATACCAAAACCACATTTTCGTTCTCCCTTTTTTATTAAATGAAAATCAAAAGGAACAGAACAAATGAGGTGTACCAGGAGCAGATATGTGATGTGGTTTTCAGGAATCAGCTAAATGATGGACACGGCTGACAGGAAGACTCCCGGAATCAATATGTTTCCCTCCTGCAAAACTTAAAGCGTGTTTTTAAAGTAAATTAAAGGAGAACTATAATGCAATGTGTTGCTGAAGTAGTCACTAACTACGGTACATGAATTGACTGTGCTTTTTTTGGCTTTCGGTCTTTCGTAATGAAATTTGGAAAGTGACGTTTCATCCATTTAGTGAACCCTGGAAGCCTAAAAGCTTGGCTCTCAGTCATTTCTTGTTTTAGAAATGGTGAAAATTGCCACAACTAACAATGTTGCAGGGATCTGTTTTTATTGGCCAGAGTGCGTTCAGACTTGTTCAATGGGATTACGCCGTCCCGATATAGTACTTCGACAAGCAGCTTGTTTATTTTTATCCTCTTATTAGGGGAGTTGAATCCTTAAAGGGTGCCAAAATTATCCCGCAAATAGCTGACGGGGAAAAAATGAAAGGTCTCCAACGGTTATTATAAGCAATCTGTCTGCGTTGAAGCACAATGTGACTGCTGCGCTTGCGATACCAACGAGGTGACCTCAGTGAGGAGAGACGAGCTGAAAGTCAGACACACCGTCTGGATGGGACATCTCACACACAACGTTCACACAACATCCACCCACAGAAGGACACAAGACATGGACTGTAGAAGCATTTATGGTACGCTCATCGAATATTTTACTTTGTTTAATTGAATCCAGTTTGAGTTGTCTCTTCTAATATACCTTTGGGTTTAACTTTGACTAAAAGCTGTAGTTAGAAATCTGTTTAATAAGTCAGTAGAGGTAATGTTAAGGAACAGTGGAACAAAAATGTGCATATTTTTTGACAAAGTAAATCAATTCTTTTTTTTTTTCAATCAAATTAAATCAGATTTTGTTAAATAATAAATAAGCTTTTCTTGATTTTTTCAATGTTTTACCCTTGTTCAATCAGACTCAGAGATAGATAGATAATTTAGTTTCTCTCCATAGTCTCAATATTCATATCATAATGATGTTTTTTCTCAAAGTTTCTTTTTTCTTGTAGGAGTTGGTATTTTGGATATATCTCCAGAGTTAGCTGACCCACTCCTTGAACCCCAGGGAGCAAATTAACGGCATTGAGCTCTCTGCTTCCCGGTAACCTTTCCCCATCTTCCTGACTGACATTTGTGTTCTCCTTTGCCTTGGGCCTGGGCGTATGGCAGCCTGTGAGGGAATGCACAGAGACGCAGCGTATGTTAAACAACTGCCTGCATGTGTTAATGCTGGGTTGTGTCTGTGTGTAAAGAGAGAACGTGTAAATTTCTACGCTTGTGTTTGTGGGAATCCAGGCCAGCTGCTTCGTGATTTGGCTTCCTGAAACTGCTACAGTGGAGAAGCTGCACCCTCAGAAAAGGATGAAATTTACAGCTCTGACCAGGATATAACCACAAACACATTTATGATTAAAAGAGCTAATATATTGTTCTAGTTTCAGAAATCACTACCTTGTTATGAGTACACAGTTAAAATGGATAGAGATAATCATTTATCAAGAATTACTTCTATTCAATCATGTTTAGAGAATTATAACCAAACATCTACACCAGATACTGTAAATCTGGGAGACAGAGATGATTAATGGAAGAGAAAAATCAAACAATATGTTCTAAAGCATGAATCTGTTCTGGGTTTAAAGTGTATTTATAAAAATCTCTTTGATTTTTTTTTTTTTATATGGGACCCCATGATACACTAATGTCTAATTCTTTGTGTAAAATAAAGGAATGAACATTTAAAATACATAAATTGAAGCTTTCAAGTAACTGGATCTTTACTCATGGGGTCCAGGCAGGAAGTCTGAACAAGCTCCATGGGACCACCCTCCTGTAAGCCCACCACCTGCAGGAAGTAGCCCAGGCACCAGTACATTGTGTATTGAGAGATAGACGGAGATGCAGGCCTTGGTGGTCGACTCCTGGTTGCTTAAATTGACTTTAGGGACATGAAATATCACTTCACTTGTGGGAAAAAGAGCCCAAGCTTGTGCTAGAGGTTGAGAAACAGCAAACAGATATGGATGGGCTCACCTCAACCCACAGCATGGGCTCTAAAACTAGTTTCCTGGAAAGGAATTGGACTCTTTAACAATTCGAAGTTGTCCTGGATGAGAGGCAGAGACCAGGGGTGGATTTACTTCTAAGCCTTCAGTTCTGTCTAATAAACATTTGAGTTTAGTTTTCTACAATGGACAAGAGGGCGATCTCCCTTCAACTTTAGGTGGAAGAAAGGGTTCTGTGAACGCCCATGCTGGGAGCCCATGGGTGGAGTTCTGGTAGGTGCTCCATCTAGAAACTCAGTTGTCTTACTAGAAGGCTTCAACATGATGACAGAGTGACCTAAAGGGGTGTGATCTGGAGGAACAGCCAGCTTGATGAGAGTGGTGTTTTGTTGTTGGACTTTTGTTTGATTCATAGTTTGTCCAGAACAAAGACCATGTTTGAGCATAAGGCTGTTCATTAGTACACGCGGCACTTTTATCTGTTTTCTAATCATGTCATGGAATCAACAACCATAAGTCACAAATGGAATGGAGTGATAGGAAAGTAAAGGACCCTGATTCCCTTAAACCTTTTAAGAAAAAAACAAAACAAAACACTGACACCATATCTTCTGACAAAGTTTGCCCTTTCAAGCAAGGTGGGGTGATTTTTTAAAAACAGCAAGCATGCAATATTAACAATAACAACAATAATAATAATAATATCATGTTTTTAACCCAAGTCCTTGAATCATCACTGCTGTTAAAGAACGATAAAGCTGCACTTAAACCAGTGTAGCTGAAGTTTTGAGGAGGAAAGGGGACACGCTGGATTTGAGTTCCCAGACCAGTGTAAGTGGTGTGGGAAAAGAGGGATGGAAATACAGTCGGGTATATGAACCTTACAGTGGAGCTGTCATGCTGCTAATGGAGGAAGTGGAGCAGAGGGTCAGGAGTCCTCAGCACCTGTGTGGAAGATTAATGACCACAGAGCCACGGGAGGAAACGACAGACAGAATAAGAGAAACGCTGAAACAGGCCTGAGTTATCTGACTACCTTAAAGATTAAAGTTACTTGACCTTTGCTGAGTTTTTTCAATTTTAACTATACCATGGACAAACACTTGAAAATTATCAAAATATTTCTTTGTCTCGTTCTCTTCAGAAGATATCAGACTAAACTGCAACATGACCTGGGATCATCGCGCTACATTTTAAGTCTATTATGGAGCAGTGAGATTCGTATTCAGCTCAAGCTTTTGTCCCTTTAGGCCATGAAAGGTGCTCTAAGGCATTGATGACAGCAGAGACCTTTATGATTACCTCAGTAGCATGTAGCGCCACAGAAAAGAGATATCATCATTATCTCGACACAAAGGCGGCCCTCACATTGTTAAAACAATTTGCCGCCTGCTAATGTAAGCTGTCAGAGCGCCGCACAGGACTAGTTCCTAGAGTTAAGTTGTAGGCCTTTTTTCTCCCCCTTCCCTCGCCGCTCGCCTGGGGAATCACGACGGGTACGAAGCTCATTTCCTCATCAAACACAGGATGAGTGATTTGGAATATTTATGAGGCCCCCAATTTAAGTTAAACATTTAACAAAAAAGCATCCGATTAAAATGAGACAGCAGAAAGGGTTAAAATCCCTGTGGGCAGCCAAGGCAAAAAATTAAACATGGAATGCCGAGCTGAATTAAAGTAGCAGGTCTAAGACCGATTTCAGCTCAGAGGCATTAAGTATGGAGGCAGTTGTGATATGGTATATGTTGAAACAAGGTTTTTGTCGTAAGTGACAAGAATTTTAATTAGGAATAATGAGATAATGCTTTGATAAAGTGACTGAAAGATCATTTTTAATCATTTGCATGCTAATGTAAAAACTGCATATGTTTGAGAATGAAATAAATCTGCATTTATTTATTTATTTTTTATTAAATAAAATAAGTGTCTGAGAAGAAAACTTAGATATGTTACAGTGGTAATCCAATACCTCTCACCAAATCAGATCGTTACTATATGGATAAAAAAACAACAACATAAAAATGGTTGTTTAATACAGATAAATTATGACAGAGCCAAATGAAATCAATGAATACCGATATCACAGTCAGGATATCAGAGCTAGCAGCACTGCTTTGGTCAGAGGGCACATGTAACACGATGCCGTATTGATGTTATTGATAATCTATGGCTTCCTTTCATTCTTTCCCTCCTCTCGCCTGGTCTCTGTAAAGGAGCAGATCAGTCAGCGGCTGAGAAGGAGGGGGTCAACCAGCTCCTGGTCTTCTGCTCAGTGACTCTACATACTTCCTGTTTAATCACCGGTCCCTTGGGGATATTCCACCTTACATTTATCAAGCCCAGAAAAAAGTTCAGGAGTTCTTTATTCCTGTGAGATGAAGGACTTAAGTCAGGTGTATATATTTTTGTGTATCAGCAATATCTGCCTCTTAGAATAACCTTCATATATAATTCTGAATAAATATGCACAAATAGAGATTTCTGTATGCATGTTATTTAGAAAAAAAAAAACATTTACAGACAGATTTTTTAGCTTCTGGTGAATTCTACACAATATTTCTTTAAATTGCAGCTACATTTTCTACTCTGTCTCTAATCTAAATATTATATATGTATACACTAAAAACTACGTTTTTATTTTAATCTTCATCATTTTCACCTAAAATTCTGTGTATATGTGTAGGAACGGTGCAAACAGCAGAATATGTTTGCTAGCTGTGAAATATTCTCATTAATGTAGGTAGGCCTGTTGTAGCTGAATGTTTTTTTAATGTGTGGTTTAATATTAGAAAAAGATTTTTTCAAACCCAAATCATGATTTTTTTCTAAACCTAATCAAACTATTCTGATGTCTAAAGGTATCCAAACAGTTTCTTCCCACAAACAAAACTATCATAAACACAAACTTCACTCCTCTGGCTGAAAGTTCAGCACCAGCACCTTCAGCCTCTCAATTTATGACTTTTTGTACAAATAAGGACATTAGAGAAAAATCATCAAGCTTAGAACAAAACAAATAACTGGGTATTTATTTTTATTATCAGGTTTTTTTTTGTTTTTCTGAAGAAAAGACAAACAAAAAAAAAATCTATATTTAGTCTGTTTTTGTCACAAATTAATCCTGTCTGACTTTAATCTGTATTTTTTAGGTCTTACATTATATTCACTAGTTTTAGTTTATTGTCAGGATCTGGGGGTTTGGGGGGTTTTTGTTTTGAGTTTATGGTTTCTTTAATTCTGTTATTTGGTTCCTTGTCTTAGTTCAGTTCTTGTTCTGTGTGTCTTTGTTTCGTGTCATCATTCACTTCTCCTCAGTCAGTCTCTTGTTTGCCATGCCCATCTTCACCTGATCCTAGTTGTAATCATCTCACCTGTGCCCACTTCACCTAATTACCCTCTGTTTTAAAACCCGGTCATCTCACTGCTGGTTCATTGTTGCTTCATGCGCTGTCTGGTTGTCCCTCTTGTCTTGTGTCTCAGGTTTGGATTTTGTTATGTTTAGTTTTGCTGCCACGTCAGCGGTTTGTTTCTTTATTTTACAAAAAAATAGTTTTCTTTTAAGTTCTGAAGCTGAATCTACACTCTGGGTTTGCGTCCTTCTCCACCCATCAGGACATTTATGCTGTGAAACACCTGTTAGTCTTCCAGCTCCTCTGCACAGTTTGATAACTCCTGTTCATACTTTACATCCAATAAGTTTTCTTAAATGTTCTTCTGCAGAGGACAAGTGCTGCTTATTGACATCATCATCGGCAGCCCTGAGGGAAGTGACTGATGCTTCAACCACAGAGACACCGCCTCAGGTCATCATATGCTGCTCTCAGAGGTTCCCAACAAAATCTGCATCTCTGAGTCCATCTGTTTGTCCGTTCATCCAAATTTTACTCTTTACAAATCAATAACTGTTTCTCTCAGGCCCAGATAAGAGTCAGTGAAAAAATTACATTTTTATAACTTACTAAAATTAAAGGCCATGCATTCCTTGAAGGACTGCGTATCGTCCGTCGCCTTTCATGAGTTTTAGGCCAAAAATCATTTTATTATAAGAAATAAAAAAAGTTATAGCTGTTATCACCAAACCTTGTACAATCACATGCGATCTTGTGAGATGTGTTAGCGCTCAGAGTATGTTGTTAACAACTCTCAGTTACTACCACAACAATCTTGAGCTAAATACCTATAAAATATAGAGGTATAGCCATTTTTATGCTGACTAATGTTAACTAACAGTGATCATCTTGACTTGGAGTGATTCCAAATGTTAATTTGTTTTAGATGTACTTCCAGTGATTACATTTGGAAAGTTTCATTAGGATCCATTTATTTGTTTGTGAGATATTTTGCTAAAACAGCAGACGAACACGCTCACAGACGTGGCCAAAAACATTATCGCCTTTTGCCTTAGGCGGCGGGCAATATAAAAAGTGTGCTAGCACTCAGTGACAATAATTGTGTGACATTTGGCATGAAAACTTAAGTGCAGTGTCTGGTTTATTATAATGTTCTTTGCTTGATGCAAATGGTTTTCCAGTGTTATCTTGTAGCCTGGTATGAGGGTCTTCCAAATGCAGCCCCCCCATTGAGGTGGAGTGATCTCATTTTCTCAGCAGAGAGACAAACCGCTAGCCTCCCTCTGATCCACCTGGCAGGAGGGGAGTTTGGACTGAGACAAGGCGGCCAGCCCAGTGACCTCTGGGTAGAATCTCTAGCTGTGCTGGGCAAGCAGTCAGTGTGGGCCAACGATGGGGCACGAACGACTGAGGCAGAAAGGGCTGCGATTAGCTGACATGGCTGCTGGGTTTTGCAAGCTGTCCTATTCTCAGGCGTGGGTGGGCAAAGGGGCTAAAACAGGAATGAATCTATTGATCCTGCTGCTGTTATGAGAATGACACACACAAGCTATTTTTACAAGAGGGGGAACACTGCTGGTGAAAGCAATCTGTTCATGACGTAGTTAAGCTCCCAAACTGTAGAAGGACTCAGTGGGCAGGACGAGTAGGCAGAGGTGATTCAAAAAGAAGAGTTTGACTTGAAGTCTTTGAGATTAGACAAACTATTTACTTGTCAATTTTCAGTACAGGTAGTATGTTGTTGTCAACAAAAACAACAATAATGTTTGGGGCCCGCCATAGAAAAGGATAAGAAGCAATGCTTTTCAGTGGCAGCACCTATATCCACTTCCAAATGGGTTTCTAAAATAAATATTCTTCCATCAACTACAATGCGGTGCAAAAGGAAGAATGCACCCAAAAAAAACCTACATCAAAATGAACAGCTTGGCCACGAGATGTGTGCTCTTACTTTTACTGGCATTTGAGGTTACCATGGTGACATAATTAGCCAAAAACAACCCCCAAATCAACTCCATGGCACTGCATGGAGAATGCTTTGAATCCAATTAAAACATTAGGCTCTTTGAAATGTCCTGTGAACCACTGGTTAGAAATTATTGAAACTCTTACAAAGTAATCACTGGAGATTCCTCTACGACTATTTAGTTATTTGAGTCCACCCAATTTAAAATAGCTGCCACAGTTTACTTGGCAAACATAAATATGCCAATAACTCAGTTATTTTTAGGGCTCCAGCTATACTCCCAATGCTAATAGTTTACTAAGTTCTACGTCAAAAATTAAAAATGGCTGCCACAGCTAATACAAAATGGCTATACCTCAGTCAGTTTTAGAGATATTGAGCTTCAGTTGGTGTGGTAGTAAATAATAGTGACCTCCAACACAATGTTAACAGCGAAATGCACCAAGTGGCATGAATTTTTCTAGTTCTGATTAATGTTCTAATGAAGTGTCAGATTGGGGTCCCAATCAAGGATTGATCAGGATTGGCGCAAGGCTAATTAGCAGCCTGAAAGCAACTATTTTCATTACATTGTGCAGCACATTTATTTTTCTTGTGACACCACTGTAAGTTCTCTGTATAACTGAATCAATGAGACACGGTTCAAATGACAAAGACAAGCATGCAGCAGGATGTGTATTTGAACCTATTCTTAATAATATGTTCAGTCAATGTCAGAAGAAGAAAAAGGGAAAACCCACTGCAAAAAGTTGCCTGAATTCCATGAACAGAGTGGGTGAAATTAGGGAATAAAACAGCTAAGTCAGTGCTACTCAGGCTCCACTCTGTCATTGTGCTGCCATGGATGAGGGCTGACAGTGATGAATATTGGCCAAAAGTTGGTATTCCACATGATGATTTTCGCTAATGAGAATTGATGAATGTGGGATGGAGGGACTTAGGATTGGGTGATGAGAGGAGGGACCACTCATTAGAAGCCAGTCATGCTAAGTTGAGCGGCTTTAAGGTGGGCAGGACTGTTGGCCTGAGCTATGCCACTCCAGCAGTTTTTAAATAAACATCAGCTGATATCATTGATCAATACTGCCTTACACAGAAGAGTGTCAAATGAGATGTATCCATGATAGGAAAAAAAAAATTTCCCCAGAGCAGAAACAGCATTTATGTAGTAATACTTACAAATAACAGTGCATTTATTGGTTACCTTTCAGTTTCACATGTTTTCATAGCAATTTCTGTATCCATATGACTAATGCTGTCATGACACCTGGGTGTGGGTCTCTGAAGCCCTGGCTGTAGCCATGTCAGTCTGAGAAGGAGAGCAGGGACGCTGGTATAGCAGATGGTAGCATGGGCTTTGAAAAACTATGGCCTTGAACAAGCCGGAGGCAGCCCCAAAGGCCAGCGCTCAGCTTGAGCTCCACATGTGGCCAGCCAGAAAGGACACGCAAGTAGATTATGGTTAATAGTAAACCAGACCGTTTATTATCACGTGCGTACTTTATGGAGCACGACGCTCCTGTGTGCATAAGGGGTTGTGGCTAAGAACAAGTTTAACTTTTAGATGCAGATAAAAATGCTAAATAATCACGTTGAGCCATTTGCAGGCTGTAACACTCTTTGATAAACACTGAGCAATACCTCAGGTGAGTTAATTGTTGTTGGGTTGATGGGAAAACGCATTAGTGGAAATGTTATTCTTTCAGTCATATGACTGACCAAAGAATTTGGAACTGCTCTGTTCAGCATTTTCCATCCCCCATGTTAATGTTGTCCAGGGCCGTTCAACATATCACTCCACTATGGTTAAGTACAGATGGAGAGATAGTCTTAATATCCACAAACTCTTTTCACAATAGCTGGCAGGTAACTGCATGATGAAAGATAAACAAGCTAACAGGATTAGCCTCAGAGATCATGTGAACAGAGGCACAGAGGACACCAAACACACAATGAATGGTCACTAAAACACAGTTAATTGATATAACATTTATTGTTGATCAGCTTTTACCAACCTGTCAAAATGAAGATGCATTATAAGATGTCGGTCTGAGTTGCAGATTGACTCATTCCATGAGTACATCTTGAAGTGATTTGTACAGATGCTGCTTTTGTTGTGTTTTGTTGTCTTTACCCACTTTGTCATTGGCAAATGCAAAGCAGGGATATCACAGGGCACATAACAAGATTTCCTCGTCTGCATTGAGTTTTTTTCCTCTAAAGTGAATTAGGATATCTCCTTTCATCACAAAGTAAAATAATGTATTCAATATGTGCATTCAAAACCCTTTAACCACTTTGTTCTGTACTGATAATTGGATTTTAACAGCAGGTTCCTTCAAACATTTAGCCATCACCATCTCCAATATTAGATTTTTCAAAAACTTGTATTCATGAACCCCCTCTCTTTTATCCCTTCTTGTTGAAATGACTGGTTTTTAATCAGCCAATGCACAAAAATGTCTGAATACTCTGGAGCCAATAAACTTGTCTGCCTCTACAGACACATCCTACTGAATGCATAGCCCATTAAAGAGATGGAAGATTATGGCCTAAATGAAGCCATTAGTTACGCAAGCTAATGATCATCTTATTCGTGTGTATAAATCTGATCCACTTTCCTTGCTCAAAGCAAATATTTCTTCCCTCAAATGATTTTGAGGGGATTGAGTAGAAACAACAGCAGCATCAACAACAAAAACAACAGCAGGACCTATAATGAAAGAAGTGGAGGCACAGGCACTCAGACGATTGCATCCATTACCCCTCTCCAAGTATTTGGACCCCTTCATAGGGATTACCCCTGGTTCCAGAGAGGTTGATTATTAGACGCTCGCAAAGGTTTCGTTTGAATCGCCCTAGTTAAACGAGAAATTGCAGGCTGAGGAGAGAGGCTAATAACAGTTATTAACCCCGTGCGGGCGTCGGTGTAAAAGAGCGCCACAATAATGAGGTGCACCACCAAGGTTTGAGGCGCAGCGCAGCTAGCACACCCCCGAGGAGAAGCTAACTTATTAAAATAATGAATTAGCCGACCAGATTACTGCAGCCTGCGGCAAAGGCAATTATCCCCCTCCAAATCCCTGGACAGAGCTCCCTAGCGCCACCATAAAACAAGTGCTCAGAAAGCAGGAGACCTCCGCTCCACACAAATGAATAGCCTGTTAATTAGGATCTCTCCCGCTGCGGGTAGCCTTCCCGCTGCCATAACAGAAAGCACTTACATGACAGGGAGAGGAGGAGGAGGGGGGAAAGTAATAGGAAGATACTGAATGTGTGTGATTGAAAAAGATGAAATATGTAAAGAGAGAAAGAGTGAGATTGCAAATAGCTTCAGTAAGAAATGCCTAAAATGACAGCGCAAAAGGTGGACAGAGTAATGCCATAAAAAGTGGCTTTGGAAACAATTGGTGGCTCAACTTTAAACCTTTGTGTGAGGTCTCTCTGGAAGCAAACATGGAGCAAATATTCAATCCCTGAACAGTCCGTGCTAAACATCTGAAAGATTTACCGAAGACCACAGCCGCAATGTCTCAGTAACTGTCAACAAATTCCAAATAGTTCCATCATTTATAAACAGTAGAGTTTTTAATGGGTTTAACCATTTCTTGATGTAGGGGTCATCAATCCTGGCAAGAAATAATAATAAAAAAAATACTAAGACAAGGACGGAAGTGATGTAGTGTAGTGGCTTCTTTTTTAGGCCAACTTAAAAAAGAACCCCCTGTACTTTGTGACATATATATACAGCCCCTAATGGTTATAAATACTTAAGCATCACACGGTTGGCATGTTGAACCAAATCTGGCCTCCGTCTGCTGTAACCTTCCAACTCCACATCAGTAGAAATCCCAAAGTTTTGAAGGCTGGACTCACCTTGTCCTGCATAACCACTTTCAGGAAGATGAGTGTTAAAGTGGAAAGTGTGCCACACTGTAGGTCCAGTCATTAAATCTGCAATGTGAGTGTCATTTAACATAAAAATTACGCCAGAAATTCATACACAGAGACAAAAGTTGTTTTTTCCCTCCACTTCGGGTAATGGTTAGCGTACCAATGTGTTTATGTTTTTAAGTTTATCATTCAGGGGTCATATTCATGTTTTAGGAGAACAATAAGATTTTTTTGTCAAAGTAAGTAATTTAAAAGTTATTAGATTTTGTTTTGTATTAAACAAATGTCTAATGTTAGTTTAATATCTCCAATAGTGTAAGTTTTAGTTGGAAATAATATAAAGCCACTAAGTTCATAGATACAGTATATTTGCAGACAACACATTACAGTCAACAGAAAAATGAAACATGTATTTACAGATATTAAAGCAAACACTTTAGTTTGGGATTTGCTCTCAAGAGAAAGATATGATTGTAACACAGACATGCTGGCCACGAAAGAAGACATTATGCTCGTGTACTGTATGACTATGCCTGCAAGGCTTGACATGAATGCAATTTCATGTAATTTGAATGCCTTTCATGAGGCAAGGACTCTTTTGAACTGTCTTAAAAAGCTCATCCACCACGGTAGCAGCCAGTGGCCCTGGGTACAGAGGAGTCATGTCGACAGGCCCAATTAATGATGGGGCGTCTGAGAGTGAATGAATGAGGAGCTTTGAGAGGATTCCTCCACCTTAAATCCCCCTGTGCTGCTGCTCCCAGACTGCCTGTGAAGAACAATCAAACGGCAGCAACCCCCTCCTATTTATCACTTTAAGACATTAGCCAGACATGGGCCTGAATATTAACCAGCTCCTCTTCCAGGAGAGTTCCACACCAAAGGCTGCGTGTGGCAACATACATTTTTAATCACAGGGGAAAACGAGGCCTGTCTTTCGCTCTCATCTATTACTGTGTGCTTAACTCTGGCTTTTTTTTTTTCTCTGGACATTTCAAATCAGGAAACAATCTACGATTGTAGTTTCTCTTTTCTTGTAGATTATGAGTTATGTTTTATTCTCTGTAACATTAGAAGAAATCATAATATTAGATAAATCCCAGTGACTCTTACTTTATTTGAAACGCAGAATCTAACTGGCAGTGACCATCTTGACAGAGTTCATTCCCTTGGATTGACTGTGTGTCTTCATGTCCAGGACAACTGGGCTGCAGAGGCAGTGGAGCGTGAACCAGGCTACTGGAGCTTAATTGGAGTCATGTTCTCCAGAGCCCAGAGCTGCTTCTATCCCCACAATGGCCTCCGCGGTACTGGGCCTGTGGAGGGAGCAGGACGGGTAGGGCACGGGTACCAGGCGTGCAGGGAGATGATCTGTTCACCCCTTCCTCTCCCTCTGGGTCCCCCTGCTGTGACACATGGCACCCCGGTAACAAGGTCGCTCCACTGTTATGGAACCACAGGGGGAGCTGGCCTTATTATCAGGAGGAAAGACAATCTTAAGAATCAAAAGGAGAATATGATCTCCCATCACATATTAGTCACACGAGATGACAAGGTTTCTTATATCCAGAAGCTTTCCTTCCAAGTTTGTCAAGGGTACGTTTTTAGTTAATAAAGTCAGTCACGATAAAAACTTCACTATAAATCATCTTATAAAATTTTCTGTTTTGTTTATGCCTTAACAAAATAGGAAAACCTACACAACAGCATGCATTTTGTCACAATACCCATAAAAAAAATCTAACTTTTAATGTCCATTCACTTGAGAGAATAAAACAAAGACGTATTAACTTAATAATGTAGTGTCCATTTTAAAGGTTATACTGCATAATGCAAAAATATTTCCAAGTGTTGCACTAAAGTTATTTACATTTTTGAAGAGTGCAGCGTTATATGCCGTGTCAGTATTTTGTTTTTATTGCGCTGTTATTGTACTGACACAGAACTGAAGAGAGAGGGAACAAGACAATATCAGCATCATCATGCATCACGATGCAAGAAGCTTCCATTTGTTTTAGTGCTCTGTGCATGAGCGCACTTGGAAACATAACATTTAAAATGCTTCAGTTTTTTTCTTTTCTCCTGCATTTTGTGTAAAACACTTAAACCACTGTGCAGCCAACCTCCAAAACTTTTTTTATTTTTACCCTGACCATACAGAACTGCTTTAAATGAATTTGGTGACATCGAATCCTAAAGATATACCGTAGGTTGTTTTGATTTCAAACAGATGGAGCTGCATACTTATAAGTGACTATCTGGGTTTCTTTTTTATAGAGATAGGGATCTGAAAATAAGGAGAAAGCAAATAAAAAACTAGGTAGAAATAAGAGCATGCTCATGATAAGGTTGGACATGACAGACCATTTGATTTGAGAGTATAAAAAGCTATTATGTATGACTAATATAAAATAAGTAATAAATCTTAGTGCCCTATGGTAGAGTGCATCCAGTGCATATAGGCACTACTAAGATTCAAGAATCTCCACAGAATCCCCATAATATAAATGAAAAAGGTTTTCCAACAATATAATTCCCCTGCCCATTTTCCTTTGTTTTGGTAGCCAATGTTTCATCATTGTTTAGTGAGGATATTAAAGATATTGGTTAAATAAGGTGCAGCATGCATGGACTGGCACAATAAAGCGAGCGTTTATCAATCTCAATCTCACACAGAGTGCATGGAAAGAAAACTGCGGAAGGTCATTTTCTGCCCAATGAAAGTTTTCCTTTAGAAATTTACCTCCCATTAAGAATCAAATTAAGCTCTGGACCATTGCTTTAAAGAATGCTCAACCCTTCAGAGTACTGCCGCTAAGACACTTCTCATTTCAAAGTTCTTTATATGGAGCGAGCACTGGGAGAGAGGAAGTGTGGATACAGTTTTCTTTTTTTTTTTTTTGCGTGAGTGCATATGTGCGCACACAAAACGTATTCGTTAAAGCAGTTATGGTAACATAAAGAACGAGAAGAAGGGAATGGTCACAGCTCTGCAGTCTCACTAAGTTTACAGAGCTTAAAACAATCCTGCAGACAACCAGGCAAAAATCGGACTTAGAGAAACA
The DNA here is from genome assembly GCF_001649575.2 of Kryptolebias marmoratus. Lineage (NCBI taxonomy): Eukaryota > Metazoa > Chordata > Actinopteri > Cyprinodontiformes > Rivulidae > Kryptolebias > Kryptolebias marmoratus. The sequence continues at coordinate 14,063,916 of NC_051439.1, forward strand.
GATCGTCCTTCATTCATGTTGTTATGGTACCACCTTACAGTTTGATCCTGATGATATATTCAGGATGGCTATGCTGTTTTGGTTGATGTGTATTTTCTGTCTCACTGTTAGCTGTGATCAGTGTCTCTTCCTGAGTTGTATGTCTGTTGGTACTGGTACAGTGAAGGCTGTTTTTATGAACAGTTTTAAGGCTGGCTTCTCTCTGTGGGAAAGATTTATTTGCCTAAAGCATAATGCACATTTGACCTGGTCCTATGCTTGACTGAACCTTTTTGCTTCTGCTCACAGGACTAAGTTGTTATTTTGTTTTTTTGTTTTTTCTTTATTGCCTTTGTTTTCTTAATTATATTACAGTCAAGTAAACTGTTTGTTGTTAGGGTTGAGATTTTACAATTTCCTTACTTTTGTGTTTTTCATACATGTTTTTCTTGAGGTGGATCACAAGTCACCAAGTTTTCTTTTTTCCTTTTTCATGACGATAACATCTGCTGGATGAACATTAGCTCTGAAGTTTAACGTGGGGAAACCTTTGTACTAGCTCCAGCATTGTGTGTGTGTGTGTGGGGGTGGGGGGNAAGGGCATTGATAGGAAAGCAGATAACGCTGATCAATATGGAGTGCAGTTTTCTCCGCAGGCCTTCTTTCATATCTCCCTCTTGTTTGTGTTTTGAAGGGGTCGGGGGTAGGGTCTGCTAAAAGTGGTGGCGTGGGCGGGCTTCTGCCCCTTTATCAATCAGGATTTTAATTACACACGTCTAGGGCGACAGCTAGATTAGAAACCAATCGACGCTATCGGCCACAAAATCTAATTACTGTTTATTGACAGATAAGGGCAGGCCCCCTTCACTTTTTCAAATAAGATAAACCTCCCCCCTCGTACACAATGAACAGCAGCTCATACTGTCCATGAAAGATGCTATGATGAGTAAAACCCTCTGAAAATTCCTCTGCTCTTGGTTGTTACACAATACAAGGGCTTTATAAGGACTCCCTGTCACCCACCGCCGAAGGCAAAAGCGCAGTATTGTTTTTGTTAGTCATCCCCAACTCCGAGCACTTACTGACTGCTCAACATATGTTTTTAAAACTTTACTATTAACTATTTGAGTAAACTCTGTCTGTCTGTTAGCAAAATACCTCCTGAACCACAGGACCGATTTTAATGAAACTCTCAGAAAGTATTCACTGGGTGTACATCTACAACTGATTAACTTTTTGAGTCAGTCCGATTCTAGATGGCCTCCAAAGCCAACTAAGCTTTGGAAACACAGAAATCGCTCTATATTGCACTCACATTGCATATTGCATTATCCAGTAATGTCCACTTTAGTGGTCTATGCACAGTTATAATGTAAAACCCTATACATATACAAGAAAATGGCTTTTAAATAGCAATGCAGTAATCACTATGCATGAAAGGGTTAAAAATGTTTAATTTGGATAGAAGCAGAAGCGTTTTCTGTGCGGTTTGTTTGCAAATATTTTTCCCTCAATATCATTCAGATCTGTGTTTTTTAACTTTTATAAAACTCCCTATTTTGAAAGTTAGTAACAAAAAAAGAGATGTTCTAACATTGGCTACAAGATAACCTTTAACCCTGCAGAGTGAGTCCAGCCTCACTTCCTTGAACATCCTCCTCACTCTGAGCTCCAAACTGTCCCTCCACAACTTCATCCATATCAGACTTTGTCCAGCCTCGGTCTGCATGCGATGCGTTTCGCCTTTAAGCCGAGAACCTGCCTCAGGTAAATATGGAGTAAATGATTGGATTATTGTTCTTTCATTCGGCTGTGTAGTAATGGGTGGATTATAAACATTGCAGAGTATAGATTTCCTGTCAGATCCTATGAATCAGACATCCTTATCTCATTTCCAGACTGCCGCTCCACCCCAGCACAAACCATCTCCCAGCCTGGGAGTCTGAGAGAGCACAAGGGAGGTGGGGGGGGGGACCTAAAATACATCCATGCACACACAAATAAACACACTGACAAAGAGACAGAAACAGAAACACACACACATACAGGTTAGGCTGGGAGTGACAGAGACAGAGAGACTGTTGTCACCCAGTACAGCACAGGCACTCCAAAGTACATTTGAAGATTTTAAATCACACTTAGGTCCCCTGTCCATATTTGTTAAGCAAGTAAATCTAAGAGCTACAGTGTGCTGAATTCAAAAAGAGAGGAGAGCCATCAATGTAGAGAGCATGAGAGCGAGGGAGGACAGGGAGAAAGATGTCTCCTAAATGAAATTTAGGCAAGGGTGGGACAGGGGGGTGGCTGACAGCAGGTGGAGGGAGAGGGGCTCTGATTGGGTTTGAATTGAGAAGAAAAATGTTTGGGTTTGAACAATGTTGTGTTTTTGACCAGGGCTGGAGATGGATGCCTGGACATCACGTCAGTTGTTGTGTTTTGATACGTTTCACGTTTTTCTCCCTGTGCCTGCCTTCCTGCCTCTTCTCTGAGTGTCTTTTCAGTGGATTACCAACACTGTAATTGGGTTAGGGGAGCTGCGTGGAGCAGCAACTGCTGCACAAACATGCTTTTTGTTGGACTCCATCAGAGCGACCCGCACCACCGCAGCAACACAACAAAAAACAACAATCCAAAAGTGGTTTTCCAAGAATGGTGTATACACAGAGCTCTGTATGTAAATGTTGGCTCTGAATCTAAATCTAAAATTAAAAATACTGTAAAGCTTTAATTCTTTCTAGATTGAATCTGCTGATGGTTTAATGGCATTTCTTAAAATAACACACAAAAAACATCCCTCAAAATTCAGTTCAAATATGCCTAAGTGTGGATTTTTTGTGTTGTGAAAAATAATTGGGGAATGCTCTCTTTATTTGGAAGATTTTTTTTAAAGAAAATCCTCAACTTCAGCTACATTAAGGGACTTGGTTTCTGCACATTTATGACAGATTGACCATAAACAAGTAAAGTGAAGGAAGAAGCGAGCAACACTGAAGAACTGGACCCTAATTAATCCCAAATTCTGACAAACTGTTTTAGCAATAATTGTTCATCTCTAAAAGCGAGTGGACTTTTGTGACCAGATGCTCAGGTACTGTTGTAGTACAGTCTCTTTTCCTTCTTTTCATGTTTTAGTCTTTTTTTTAAATAAACATGGTCCTAAATAATCATCTTATAATCCCAAACTTTAATTTGTTTAGTCACAAACAAAACCCTTGGATAGTTTTATTTAGCTTTTGGCTAAATATTTCTTGCGTTTAGAGAATTTAACCGATAAGCGTTACACTGACCTTCAAGCTAAAGTTTTTGCCTTGCATCCAATCCAGCGGTCTGCTCGTTCAGCCGTCAAAGTTACAGCGAGAAAAAAACAGAAGAATCCACCATCAGTGCTTCTGGTTAAACTTGCACAAGGAAAAAACTTAAAAGATAAAACCTAAAATATTGTTTAAAAAAAAGACTAATAATACTAACTAATATCTTGAGTTAAAAAAGCAAACAAAAAAATCTTTAAAATACTTCATTTATCAATAAAAACTATTAAAAAGGTTGAAAAGCCTGATGTAAACATCACTCTGTAAAGGGCATGACAGGGTAAAATCTTCTCTTCAAACTCAGGGCTGCAATTTCTAGTTAAACATACAACTTAGAACAAGTAAAAATGTTTATATCGGTAAGTAAAGAGGGCAATCTGGAGATGAATATCCAGTTAAAATGATAAAACATTCTAATATGTGAGAAGCTGATAATTGATAAATTTAAGTTCAGCCTTAAAACCAAAACAGTTGCTGATTAATAAACAATAAATAATGTTTAAGTCGGAGAACAGCTTCATAAAGTCATTGTCACTTACTGTCTGTTTATCAGTGATACTGCAGAGACTTTCCAACTCCTGACTCCAACTTCTACCAGTAAATTTCTTACTATAGTCACTAATAATTCCTTGTGTGAATTCTTAAATTATTGCTCTGTCTGCGCGGACTGGTTGTGTGTTGCTGAGAGACACTCACTTTCTGGTTAATATGTGTGGAACTGAACAGGATAGCTGTGGTGCGGAGGCTCTGCCATTACATTTATAGATTTTTCTCTTTGATGGGATAATTTGGTCTTTATATCTCTCACAAATGAAGTGATCCTCGGTGCTCCGTGCACAGCTCAGCGTGCAGGGTCTCATTTTCAAATACAGTTAATTGCATTCGAAAGGAATCAATGATACTTTGGTGGTGACAATATCATTCTTTTAATGTCACTTAATTTCCTCGGTGAAATAATTACATCAATAGCCTGGAACCCATTTCTATCTTTCAGCATGAATTAATCTATTAAGGGCAATAATTACGCGTTTGTAATGGATAGGTTTTTGTATTCGAAGGAAAATGCAGTCAGGTCTCCATTGTCAGCCTGGATGTTGGCACTGTCCTGGCTGTCACTCAGGTTATGAATTACAGCATGGCGCTGGTGAGGGGAATAAATAAAAAAGTAAAATTAAATAAAGGTACCTCTGCTGCAGCTCCTCGGTGGCCCTGTTGTGCAATAGCCCTCCCTCTAGTGGAGATGATTAAGAGTTGTTTGCTGCTGTCAGCCAGCTCTGCTCCACAGCCAGCCAATGAAGAGAGGAGGAGAGAGCGAGGGAAAAGTTTTATAATCACAATAAAATCTCTTTTCATTAAAGGCCTAGCATTCGTTGAAGAATCACCTGCCGCCTTTCATGCCAGAGTTTCAGACTAAGATGATCGTACGATGAAAAGGGTCAGAGCAGAGTTATGAGCGTTGTGGTCAAACCTTGAAAATAACATTATATTCAATACTGCAATATCTCACGTAGTCTAGCATTATCTGTTAGTGCTTTGAGTATGTGTTAGGAATGACTATCAGCTACTACCACACCAAGTTTTAGCTCAATCCCTGTAAAATTAGCTGAGTTACAGCCATTTTTGTGTTTTCTAAGGTTAATTGCCTGTGGCTGCCATCTTCAATTGGTTTGACTCCAAAAGGTAATTAACTTCAGGTGTACATCAAAAGATTTATTTCTGAAGGTTTCATTAAAATCTGCCCAGTGGTTCATGAGATATTTTGCTAACAGACAGACTTGACTCCATCAGTTAATGCCAAGGATTTAAGCAGAAAAAATGTCGACACAATGTGATGCTCAAAGTACATGTTGGGGAGGATGCTCTGCTTGTACCACAACCAATCTGAGCTTAATATCTGCGAAATTAGCTGAGGTACAGCCATTTTCTTTTATTTTGTTTTCTAAGGTCAGTTGGTTGTGGCGGCCATCTTGAATTGGGTTGACTCCTAACAATAACCAGTTGTAGATGTATATTCATTTATTACTTACTGAAATTTTCATGAAACTCCATTCAGTAGACAGAGAGTTGATTCCTATAATTAATAGCAAAGTTTTAAAGGCATATCTCGCGTGATCAATTAGCGCTCAGAGCACAAGTTGGGAGTCAGCATCAACCACACCAAATTTTAGCTCGACATCTTTAAAACTGACTGAGTTGTAGCCATTTTTGTGTTTGGCAGTATTGTTTTCCTGTGGCGGCTCCACTGAATCTGTTTGACTCCAGGAGCGAATCAGCTGTAGCTGTTCATCTAATGGTTGCTGTCTGAAAGTCTCATAGAAATCCGCTCAGTGGCTGGTGAGATATTTTGCTAACAGACAGCCGAACACACGGACGCGAGGCAGATCCGGATTCCAAACTGCGCCCGTGTAAATATTTCAATCAGAAACCAAATCAAACCTGTCACTTGATCCAGTGACTGGGATCTCTGCAAGCAGACGCGACGCTTCTTATTGTCCTCTTATTTATTCATCAGCAGTGGAAACTGAAACTGCTGCTGCTGCTGCTGCTGTCACCTGCAGCTTTCCCAGGTGAAAGCCCACCCACCACAGCAGGTGACTTACAGCTCAAACACTCAGAGGCTCCGGACACGGGACGCAGAACGAGCTAATAAAACACGTGCAGGTATTTCTGTTCACGTACAATACAAGAAATGTCGGAGTGACAAGACACTCCGAAGTTTTCCGTGTCTCTCCGAGGGTGGTTTGTGGAGCCACAAACACGGGGGTAGGTGAGGGGGGTGTTTGGTTTACCGCAAGGCGCGCACCGGAGGAGGAGTTGACAGCGCGGCCGCGGTGTGCGACGCTTTTAAGCGGCGCGCGCAGCCACGCGCCGCCACTGTCACCACTTTCACCAGCACCTGGAGGGTGAGCTCCGCGCGCAGCCCGCTGTGTTTCCGGCCTTGGGGGGAGGGCGGGAGTGGGAGGAGGAGGAGGAGGGGGACGATGATGGGACATGACTTGTCCGAGTAAGGTACACGTTCGTCAACATCCGACGCACAATGTGGTTCTCCCCCCGTTTTCCGTCGCCGTGGTCCTCTCTGAACAGTTTGCGCGCGCGGTTTGGCACTAATTAAGACGTGCACGTGCCCCACTATTCCTCTGGAAACAGCGCCTGAATTATGGAGTCGGTTTCACCGTTTCAAGGTGAACTTAAAACTGACTGTTAAGGCCTGGCTGTTAATTTCAAGAGTAAATTCATAACAAAATTGTTAATATAATAATAATAACAAAAAAATATTCAGTTTTAAGGCTAAAATGAGATTTAAACTTTGCGTAAAACAAACTTGAAATTGAGAAGCGAATTTAGGACGCATTTTATTTAAGAGTTCAAGTTTCTCTTGTGCACTTTTGTCATCTGAAGTCTTTATGTGTATTTATTTCTCAAACTCATTCTTTATAAAAATATCTGCTTAAAACGAGTCCAATGACAAAATTAGATGCAGATTTTTAGTCATTTAAAGTTTTTTTTATTAAATTAACAACATTCAAACGTACATTTTTTTTACATGATTAGTGCCAAAAGCTGCTTTTTATCCAAAGTGCATTTATAACATGTTTTTAATTTCACCACTACATGTGGTGCACACAGGCAAACACAGACAAAATTAAAGTTTACGTGTTAAATAAATCCTAACAAAAACACCAACCGTTAAAGGCAACAAAATCACTTCGATATGCTTTTTATTGTCACATGATTAAGCGTTTCCCTGCTACAGGTTTGTTATTTATGTGTATCTGATGCTGTTCTGTCAACTCATCTGCCAGGCAGTGATTTTTATTTAGTTTTTTCCATAATAGAGTCGATAAAAAAACAGCAGCAGCAAAGCTTTCATAGCTCACCCAACTTGACAAAAGTCTGTCTGGAGTCTTTTTTTAGAAGTGAAACATTCAGAAATGGGAGGAAATCAATAGAACATCAGCTTGACTTTCTATTCTGTGAAGCATTTGGTGATACTCTGGGTTGTAATCATTTTTTTAAATAGTTATAAACAGGGCAGGGAGACTTTCTTTATAAACACGTGAAACACTGAGACCTATGAGCTGCGTTTGAGAAGGGTTTTAGTCGTCTTTAATGAATGAAACAGATATGTCATCAGTCTTGATAAGAGTTTCATTTATTTAGCCGCTGGTTTTGTTACAAACAGGGACCAGATGCTGCGTGATCTGTGCCAGCGTCCGGGCACCACTGCTGCGCATCAGTGGGCCTGCGATGATCAATAGGGACTGCGTGATGTTTTTGCATCGATTATAGAAACGTGAGCCGATGAATGGAACTTGATTCCTCTCCGGGGGTTCTGCTGTTCCTGTTCAGCAGAGAAAACCGAAGAGCAGCAGAGTGATGCAACACATCTTTTCTCTTTTTTCTTTTTTTTTTTTTTTTGCTCGACTCATCTGGTAGATCTCGACTCTTCCTCGCTCTCTCGCGTCTTTTTTTGCCGGAGAGGCCGAGAGGACCGTCGTCGAGGCACCTTGTGGGTTTCTGAGAAGTGGGCGAGCTGCCGTTTCTTCATGCTTGACTCGGCCAACTGTCAAGATGCCATGGTAAGCTCTGTTCTTATAATGTGGGGATACAGTAACACAGAGACCCTCGCTGACTGTGAAATGCTATCTGCATTCTCTGCATTCTTACGGGGCTCGATCAACATTGAAACACAGGCGGTTCTAAAGCTGGGGTTAGAGAAGACAGAACTGGATTTTCCGCTGCTTTAGAAGCCGAGGGGCTTCCAGAGGATGAGTTATAGCTTGAGATCATCACTCACAGGTGGTGATGGGTTCACAATGGTCCCTCACATGAAACACCCGCAAGTGGAGCTGAACGACACAGTTCAATAAGTGCATTTACCGTCCGTTGTGCCTGAAAGTTGTTGGATATTTTGCTGGAGCTTTCTGTTGTGTGGCTTCAGCTGGTGTCAGATTTGCTGTTATTGTCTTAGATGAACTTTTCAATGCATGACTGTGACAGGAACTTTGTTTATAGTGAACATATATGTGATGATTTTAAAGTTTTCTGTGGGTAAAAATATCGCTTTTTCGTTGCTGTTTTGTGTCACTGCATATTATTATTAAAACTTAAAAAAAGTTAAGTGAATCAGTACAAAAAGCTTGTTTTTTTATAAATTAGAAAAAATGTAGCAAAACAAAATGTTTAAACACATTGTTTTAGTAGTGAATGACAGCATACATCTGTCTTGCAAATGTTAAGTTTGCCTTTTCTTATAAATATCCCAATTTGTGTTTATGCATCCCTGTATTAAACTGAGATGGGAACTTGTGGCGTTTTCCTCGCCGCATCTGTGTTGTTCGTGTGAGAAGGTGTTTTGTCTCCATGTGTGTGAGCCAGGCGTAGCGGAGAGTGCGAGTGAGCGCTCGGATCCCTCCTCCCCGGTGCTCCGCCGGCCCCTCTGTCGCTTTAAGTCCTGCCCCTCGGAGCCAGCCAACAGCAGCTGTTCCATATTCATCAAGCCCTTGAGTCTTAAAGAGCCCTATCCCGAGCGTGGAAAGAGTCATTCCTCTCGCTCGCACTCTCATGCTCCCTCCATCTTCGCGCTCATCCCGGCTGCCGCCTGCGCTCCTCTGTCTCTCACCCCCTTTTACCTCTCTGTCTATCTGTCCCTCCCCCCCTCACCCTCCTTCCCTCTCTCTCTCTGTAACACACATTCACTTACACACACTCTCTCTTTCTCTCTCTCTCTCTCTCTCTCTCTCTCTCTCTCTCTCACACACACACACATACACATGCACACACACTCAATTCATCAGAGTCCGACATACCTGTGCAGGCTGGGGGGGAGCGGTGCTGGAGGGGCTTTTCGGCAGCGTTGTCTCTGAGGGTGCTGTGCCATCATTTGGGGAAGAAGCGGGTCTCAGTTGTTTTCTCTTTCCTCTTCCTCTCATTCCTGGAATGCTAAAACTGGACTGATGGACATTTCCGAACTTTGTCTTCCAGACCCTCTCAGCTATCATAACCAGTAGGTGCACCTTGTTTCTCTTTCCTCCTTTCCCTTTTTCTTTTTAACCCAGCTGTTTGTCCTGGAGTTTAGCTCTTTCACTTTTTCTTGATTTCCCTTTTTAAAGCTCTTGCCATGTTTCTTGAACCTAACAAGTCTAGGTGCTGAACTTTTCCCCGTTAACTCAGATTTCCTTTCTTTTCTTGCCTTGGCTTTTTCTCTCTCCCCCCCCCCGCTCCTCACTCCAACTCACTTCATGTACACTTTCTTTTTGGTTTGAGGAGTTGTAAGCCTTTAAGTCGACTTTTACCGAGCAGGTGCAGGCGCGCAGAAGTTATTCTGTAAGCACATCATGTATGCTGCTATTTATGAGCCTCATCCAGAGCATGCCTGATTGATTTACCTTGCACCTCTGCAAAGCAAAGTGTGTATCCCCCCCTCCAACCCCCCGTCCAGCTGGGTTAAAAGCTTGTTCGCTGATTGTTGTTGGAGCCGACCGCCCAAGCAGAATGAGAATAATATTGGGAGGAGATAAGATTAACGGGAATCCGTGGAATTGGAGGGGATGAATTACATGCTCTAATATACATTTGTAAGTAGACAAAGAGGACTGAAAGGACCCTGTAATCTCAGTGAGCCGTCAGGTCTGTCCCAGTCAGCGGCACGCCAGGCAAGCTGCCGGCTGAACAGCTTCTGGCTGCTGGGACACTCTGAGCTCTGAGAAAACTTTACATTTACTCCTGACTTACACTGAAATCAAAATCATTCACCTTTTTATTTGTGAGGGGGAAAAATCCTATACTGGAAACAGGTTTTTTTTTGTAAAGTATTTATAGTTTTAACAACGACGAAGTAAAGTTATTGCATGAAATGTTTTCATTTTATGTTAACATTTGTTCTGTTTTATTCTTATTCGTGTTACGAGACTTTTCAAAAACTTAGTGTTTTAAACAATTTGTATTTTAGGAAATTATTTAAAAATAAATCTAAATTACAGGCTGCATTTTGATCATAAATGTTTGTTCTTTTAAACAATATTTTCTTGTCAAAATACCTTATTTAAGCTTTTTAGGTTTCTTAATTATAAGTATTTTAGAAAGCTGATTGCTGATAGTGTAGTCTTTTATTTTTTTGGCTTTACTCCTTTGTCATTTTTTTCTTTTATAGATTACAGCTAATTCCAAAAGTCCTTATAAATGAGGTCAGTATTAAGGGCTTTTATGCAGCTGCATTAATTTTCCCCTAAAAAACAATTATATGTGTTCACTTTTTTCTTTTAAACACTTAAGGACTAAATCAAAGACATTTCCACAGCATGTCAGGTGTATTAAACCTAAATGTATTTTCCTTTTTGTTGTTTATATATTATTATATTATTGCAAATCCCTTCTTTTAAAACTACATGAAAGCATTATTTTACACCACTCAATAATTTATAATCATTTTAATATATGAGATCAAAGTTTGATTCCTTCTCAAACTTGCCTCTTACATAAAGTTTCACAGATTTATTTTATTTATTGCACTAAGTGAACGTAAAATAATAAATCTTCTTAATTTTACTTATGTTTCACTTTTTTTCTTTTGAATTCAGAAACCTGTTTATTACTTTGTGCTTAGTTTTAGGGTGAATAAATTATAATTCAGTATTCTTTTTTTAAAAATTATGACTTTTTCAGACAATTAATTATTCTCTTAAACAGTATTCATTTGCAAATTACATTGTTATTAAAGATTTAATTGTGCTGCTCTATTTTGTTTGTATGAAATGTTACAAATTATTAAATAATATTTAATAACTCTAAACAAGAACGTACATTTTAAGGTAAAGTGCGGTTATAGTTTTACCTCAGTTAATTAATTAGATGAAATAAAAGTCTTTCTCGATAAAAATGTTTAAGTAAGAATTAACTCTTTCAGAGCTGAGTTGAAATGTACAAATAAAACATTTACTTTAGCTTGTGAAAGCTTTAAAAAATGTGTTCATTGTAGTATTTATTTTTCTTACTTAAATCAAAAAGATGTCACACCTTTATCGTGCAAAAATAATTACCACATCAACTGTTTAGTAGTTGCAGTTGGCCGTTAATTTTGGGTAACACCGTGTTTCTTTTCTGCTGATCGTTCACTGAAATGTGCAAATTCTCTCTGCTTTCAGGAAATGATTTGTTCTCTTTGTAATTAGTACAAAATTATGATGGAATTTCTTTAGTGTGCGTTTAATTGACTCGAGGATGTCTCCACTGATTATTTCAAATGATAAACTTGCTGTTCTTGTTTATTTCGGTTTACAATAGAACTTAAACTCTGAGCTTATGGAAGTTTTTACCAAGTATTCAAACAGAAGTTTCTCTCCTTTTTTTATTCTCCACTTCCAGGTCCCTCATTACATTTCCTTGTTTATATTTTCGTTTCTACTACTTGAAGTCAAAATGTGACTGGATTAAAGCCGTGAGATGCTAAGTGTGTTTGAGTGTGAAGGGTCGTTGTGATCCTGTATTGTAGCGGCTGACCAGAAGTCAGTTACGGCTGCCGGTTGTGAGATCTTAACTACTTGCTCGAAAAACACACGAGATCTGAGCAGCAGTGAACTGAGATTTGATTTTTCTTGTATCTAAATGTTCCATCAACACCCACGCTTTCGTTAAACCCCGCCAGAGCCACTGCAACAAACTAACAAGGCGATCCAATTTCCCTTTGCAAAATAAGAGCTTTTTAATGTATTTTTTCGAGAGGCGGAAAGAAGTTAGCACACGGTGATGAATTAGATTTCAATTTATTTGACTCCATTCCCAGCTTGCTGCATTAGAGCCTGCAAACACCCATCTCTAGCAGTCCGTCCACTTGATTCTTATTAGGTTTCAGAAAACAAGGCGAGGGAATTGCATTAGTGTATCTTAAGTTAAAAGCTCTTTGCTCTTTGACCAAGTGTTTCGTTGTTATTGGGTTAATCAGATTTTTGCTGTCTTCATGGAGATGCTATCACAGGCTAGAGGCAGTGGTGAGTAACCAAAGCAGCCGCGCACAGACACTATCCAGATGGGATCAGCTTACGGTAATTTGGTTTCAGAATACATTACCAGAAGAGCCTCCTGGACGAGGATGGCCACCCCACTGTGAGCCAGGAGCTGGTGGCCTCTGCAGCTCAGCCAGTCCACCTGTCGCACTCCCACCCTCCTTATCGCTTAAAAGTTTTTGGGAGGGTTTTTTTAGACGTGTCATGTGAAGAGAACCTGTTCTGCTTGAGCCGAGATTGTTGTCCAATTCTAAATGCTTCTTCCTTGTATCAACAGGGCTTTGTTGTCCAATTCATTAGAGAGATTCCTGAGTCCAATGGCCACGCTGGAGCCCTCTCATTTCTGGTATTTAGTATCATTACTCTTACTGTAAATATGTCACTCAGCGCAGACTGAGCTGTGGGAGAATGTTGTCTCTCTCCAGGACAAAATAGGCATGCAGAGTTGATTGGCAGACAGAGGTTTTTCACTGTCCTTTAGCTTCAGAGATATTCAGTTTCATAGATGTTAGGCTTGTGTGCCATTTGGCTTACAAAACTCTGCTGCATCAAGCTTCTTAGCCCTTTGTTCATTTACTGGTTAAAACAGAAAAAAAAAAAAAAATCTAGTTGTTCTTGTCATATTGATTATTAGTTTTACATGTGATCGGTAGACTTTATTTTCCCCAGTCAACAGAATCTCCCAGTATTTGTGTTCAGTTTAGGAATATCTCAGTGTTGACATAACATGCCATCTCTTGAGATGTTATTATGTTTGCCCTTTACACCTCTTGATGATTATCTGCCATGCTTCTTTGCCTCCTTCACAACATCCACCTGCATGGAAACCACCAGCCATCACTCCACGTGCCCCTCCGGAGTTCTCGTCCATGGTAACCTTGGACATCTCCACCGCAGTGTGAGAATCTGTTTAAAAATAACCGGGTCCATTAGTCTAGAAGGATAATGCTAGCCTATGTGGGCTCTCATGCCCTTGTGGCAGCAGAGTGCTATCACTGACACGTTGCGTCAGCACTTCTTCCTGTTGCGCCGACGCTGAAGGGCTCCTCTTCGGTCCCTCACACATGCAAGTGTGCAGGTATTCAAACATTCATGCAGGAGGAGAGAAGTGGAGGAAAATAATGTATTAACAGTGGTGTTTGAGTATTACATAAGTAAAGTTTGATGGGTGTCTTCTCTAAAGGCGCCAAGTTTTGGGACAATTTCCAGATGCAGTAATTTCCACTTGGTTAGAAAATGTGATGTAAGGCGGGTAACTATATGGGTGTTTATCAGTGAAGGCTATTGGTATTGAGCGCTCAGTTGTTTGAAGGTTATGTTTCAGAGAGGTAATTGAAATGCAAAATAACATTAGGATCGATGGTTAGCTTTGTTTATTTATGAAATCAATATTGAAACCGTTCGTCAGAGAAGCAGCTCTGATTCTCGCTGACAGCTCCAGCGAGTCTTCTGTGCATAGCCTGAGCGAGCCTTGTAAATATTACAGCTTTTAGAGCTGTAATAGTTGTAATAATGTAATTGTCTTTTTTTTTGTGGTTATCACAAAAGTAGAATTCAACTGTTTCAGGTTCACATGTTTAAACGAAGAGTGTGTGGCTAAAACAAAATCTCTCAGGCAGGGCTTGGTCAGATGTTAACTTAAATGAAATTGTATGATGTTGTTCATATAATTGCCTGTGCTGGGCATGTTTGCTGTCTGTTGGGCATGTGATGGTTCATATCCCATGTTTGGGCAGGAGATGAACCTAAAATTATACATTAATTCACTGAGAGGCAGTCATTTTAACCTTTTTTTTTTTTTTCTTTTTCTGTTGTGCTTTAGACTGAAAGATGTTACACAACTGAAATATTTGTAGAGGAGCAACTGATTTGTTGTACGTCATAAAAAGTGAACTTTTCAGTCAGATTATTGTTTTATCATACTGGTATTACCATAATTGAATCTACCGGTAATAATTCACTGATTTCCCAGTGTAAGAGTGTGTGTTTGCTCCACCGTAAACTTCTGCGTGTGTGCTTCCCTCTTGGCGGCAAAACATGTTCACATTAAAATGTCTTCCTATGAAATCACCCCTACAGCACTAAGTGGAATCAAATGGTCACGTTGAGTGACTGGCTGTTGAACCTGCGACACGAGATGTTGTGAACTTCGCATTACATGTTTAGATTACGCTCACCGCCTCCTCCCAAAGGAGACGCATTAATTCAGGAAATATCCCCAAAGTTTAATTATTCCTGAATGGTGTGGTGGTGGACACTGGCGTATAAATCAGTTAGGCCCACCCGCCTTTTTATTACCGGCACTATTTATAGAGAATATGTGGCAGCTGGTAGAGATGAGCCTGTAAAAAGCTAGAGGCTATTGCTGTGACTCTGTCGACTGCTGCGGCGTGTGACAGTCATAACAATAGAGTTTTTTAGTAAGATTAATTCATTGTGGAGTTGCTTGGTATGTGTGCTTCAAGCAGCCTTTTAAAGTGTGAGAAATGAAGTTGCGATTTCAACTGGATGAAATGTTAAATCGTCATTTTAATCATTCCTGGGAGCCATGATTACACAGTGACTGTGAGCTTTTGCAAACATTGACACATCTGATTGTGTTTAAATCACCGCCTGATAAACCTGCAGATTTTGGCCCGTTAATTTTGCACGGTTTATTTGTGTGTGTGTGTGTGCTTGTGTTTGTGTTTGCCTTTTTTATGTTTATATCTTCTTCTATGGAAGAGGATAATTTATGGGGGGAGGACGGATCGGGTCTTTGTTTTAGGCAGGTAGAGTTTCTCCCCTAAACAAGGACGGCCTATCAGAAGAAGATTAATGAAGTAATTTCATGCATGGCTCTATGCCTCCTACCCCCTGTATGCACAGTGACTGTGTCTAAACCTGTGATTTACATCCGACTGTGTTAAATAGCCTTAACCTGCTGTAATAATATTTCTCTGTTTGTGACACACACTCCCACACACACGGAAACACACACACACAACACAGTCAATAATAACCCCGCCTTTCTGATAAAAATATTAACTCCTTTCTCAGATCTGTTTTCACAGTTTACATGAAAAACTAAATATGTCACTGACCCAACTTAACTTTCTGAAAGTCATGTTTTATAATCCTATATTGTTGCGCTGTATGATATTAAAAAAACATACATTTGTGATATTATGGGTGAATTTTCCAGGGATGATATCAGGTGTGATAAACCCCCATTTTTTTCACTCCTCTCTTTCTTTTCTGTCATTACGACACTTACAACACTTTCTGTGTTCTTTTAGCACCTCGGCCACTATCATCTAAACTGGCTGTGAGCATCAAGGGCAGCGAGAGTCCATCGGACTGGCCAAATATATTATTTGCAGTCAGAGCATACATGCATGGCATTTGGAATATAATAGCCCACGATTTATAGCAGTCCTTTGCGATACTGATATTGTGCCCATTGCAATAAAAATACATTTTCAGTATATTGTGCAGCCTTACTATATTTTCATATTTAACAGAGTACTTTTTGGAGAGTGTATGAAAGGTGTGCTATTTAATATTACACTGTTTCTATCGGGGTTACAGTTTTTGTTTTATTGATTCACACTGTTGACGTTTGGCGGCGAGTCACTCATGATCATGGCAGTATGATGATAAATCCCGATCAAAGATATTTATCATTTGATCTGTTTAAATAAAGAGTAATTTATGCAAAACGACAAAAAGAACGTAACGTGTTCTTTTGTTTTTCAGGTAAATTTTTTAAATTTCTGACAAAGTGATCTCTCGAAGGCTGAGGAACTTAGAGTTAAAAGTTCTCCAGAGAAGGAAGAATACACCAACAAAGTGTTTCAGTGTTTCAGGAGGATGTATTGAGATATTTATGGCAGTGCATCAGTAACACACAACTCCAGCTTGCGCCTGACGTCGTTAATCACTCTGGTTTTCATGTGACAAGCTTTGGAGGAAACTGTTTTTATTAGTCGTTTTTGTCAGTTGACTATAATTACTTTTTCTAGATTTCGAGGGCCATTGTAAATTTATGTTGTTAAATTATACCATGACTGTGCTGCATAATGGATATAATGAAAACTAATCTTTTTTAATGAAGAGGCAAAATTAGAAATTTGATCCCAAATGCACAGCATAGCAGGCTGGAATAATCCCTGAACTTCTTTTTTACATACCGTATGATGAACTGTCTAATTCTGCAGAGAGCTTGTCCTCTGGGGTCTGCATAGAAGATTGTTAACTCCTTGCTCTCCGTGCTTAGACAACGGACAGCTCTTCCAATAATCCCCACTGACAGTAGCTCTGTCATTAGCCACTTACTTCCTTCAACATCCTGAAATCAGCCCCTCTGAAGAACTAGATCTGCCCAGTGCGGCCCAGACAGTTTACGTCAGACGAACAGCAGTGCCTGTTTCACCAGAGGCCTTCTCTTTCCTCCCAGCAGCATCTCTTGAACAGGAAGGAGCGGGACAGGGATCAATAGATGTGATCTGCTTCTTGGCCAACTCTGTCTCGTGGTGCTGCCGGAGCATGGGGTTCATGTTGTCATAGTGGAGTGAGCTCATAGCTTTATAAAGACTACAATGACAGCGCTGTAAAGCAGCTAAATATAATCCTCTGCTGCAGCCTCAAAAAAAAACTTTACCCAGCTCGCAGAGCGGCATGGTCTTCTGAAGTGGTAACCCTGCACTAAGTCCCTAACCTGCCCTCTTATTGATCCAAGGACCCTCGTGTCCCACTGGAACGCTAAACACTGCTTTCTATTCTTTTATGTTTCCTCATACATCCCTCTCTTTCTGTTTTTCTGTCCCCTCGTCTTTTTTTTATTGTTGTTGTTTGCCTCTGTAGTTGTGCACATCATAAATCTTTGTCAGCTTCTCCTAA
Source organism: Kryptolebias marmoratus (assembly GCF_001649575.2). Taxonomy (NCBI): domain Eukaryota; kingdom Metazoa; phylum Chordata; class Actinopteri; order Cyprinodontiformes; family Rivulidae; genus Kryptolebias; species Kryptolebias marmoratus. Next base: position 14,081,086 of record NC_051439.1, read on the forward strand.
GGTGTCTGGCATATCTGTTAATAGAGAGGCCCCTCCCCTCTCTCTTCAGGCCCACCCCCCTCCTCTCAGTCATCTCTCTGCCGGAGCAGGACTAATGAATGAGAAACTCCAAAATTAGAGGCCTCTTTGTCATAGATTAGAATTGGTCCCTCTGGAGTGCCGGGTTTGCCTCTAACCTAACCACAGACGTCAACCAACCCTCCTCCACCATATTTCCATTTTTCATTTTCTGTCTTCAGCACAAACACACACTCAGACATGAGGTGATACACAACACACACACACGTCCCAAGAGTCTTCTGGCCTCTTATTCCCCTGATGGTTATTAACCTGGAACCAGTTACACAGAAAAAGGCTTTTTTCATATTTAGTGAAGTGTGTTTTGGAATCTCCACCAGGTTTACAACAACCTTTTCCCAGAGCTTCAGTCCTTTTTTTCTTAAATTTACACATTCCCATGCGAGAACACACACCGAGCGCCCCAGGTGGCATACAAGCTTCTGAATGTATTTCTGTGCAGATTTTGGTCTCCAATGTCCCCCAAGACATGAGTCCCTTGGCTGTGCGTGTCAGAGCGCTAAAAAGCAGCAGTGGCCCCTGGAGGAGAGGTCAGCATGGCAGCTGCTGGTGGGGAGGCTGAGCAGGGCTGAGAGAAGGTCTGTCAGGAGCTAATTGAGTTCGTCCTACCAGCGCTGACTCTGGGGCCAGTGGCTTATCAGGCCACATCGCCCGAGGGCCTCAAGACAGATTTGCCCCTACTGGGGCATCTGATATCACCATCGCCCTGCCTTCAGATGTCAACCCCCCACCATCACCCTTTTCCGCGTCACTTACACAGTCTGATCAGGTGGCAGGGATATGACATCTAGGATGAGGTGAGCAAATATTATAAAATTATGATTTTATTTTTGGTTGACACTATGACTAAGGCATTAGGAATTTACTCAGTTTTGGAAAACCATTTTTTGTTGTTGTTGTTTTTAACATAAGAACAAGTTTGCTGGAGTCACACTGTGTAGGATTTCTTTACACAGCTAAAGTGGGAGGGTAGCTCTAGCAGGAATACTTACAAATTGACTCAATTAGATCCTGACTGTGCCTACACCACTGTGACCTGATCAGAATTTCGTTTGCAGGTGAGAAAAAGTGTTGAGACGAGAAGAATAAGAGCTCCACAGTTCTCTTCATGAAAGTCGAGAAACAGTGAGTGCGAGACGAGCTGCCAGATCGTTAGGCCAGCTAATCCTGGTCACAGCAGCACCAGTGGAATGATATTAGGGATCTGAAATGCTGTTAGGAGGGCCAGGTGGAATCAGATTAAAACCAAACTGCGCAGTGTGCGTTTGCGAGCCCATAACCTACTACTCAGCATGAATTTTGATCGGTACAAAGGGAACAAAAGGAGGAGGAACAGAGAGAGAGGGGGAAAAAGAAAGGGGGAGATACTGTGTCTTAGAAGAGAGCTGTTCCTTTGGGCAGCCAGGCAGCAGAATTTGAAAAAGCTCTTACCTCGAGGAAGGAAGAAAGAACTATAGATTTTACAGCATCAAGTCTCAGATAGTTCAGCAAACCCTTTCCTGTCTGCTCTGTCTGTGTAACACACAAGCTAATTACTACCTGCCCTGCATACTGAATTATTTATTGGGACTATTGCTGCTGTCAAATAATTTAATGCTCATAATTCATTTTACCCGTACAGTTGTATTTATAGATTTAAATTGGACCTGTCCTACTAGAGATTACGAATATTTATAGAAATATTTTAGGCTATTTGATTAATACGCCAGGTTTAGGTGGTTAGTATTCCCACCGTATCATTAATCAATATAAGCAGGCTTGTTAAAAACATAAGCATAGTGGTGGTGCTAATGTGTCATAACAGAATGAGTTAAGGGGATTCTTGCCTGCACATTTATTATAAATGACCACATTGAGCTGGAGGGGAAACAGTTAAGACACTTATGCAATTATGCTAAGTGTCACCCTGAGGATGGCCTTTGAACTGAGGTTAAACTTACACTGAATTTGTGAAATAAAAGCTAAATGGAGCCATCTTGTGCTCCTTCGTTTTAATATATCGCCTTTAATAAGCCAAGTGCAGGTGGCCTATTGTGCAGGTGCACATATCCATCTGAAACATGGAGCATAAAGCAGATGAACACAGAGATGTGCGTTAATTTATACAGATGCAATCTGAATTCATTATAGGAGTGACTTTTACATATCTTAGAAAGAAGAGGAATCACTTTCTCTGTTACTGCAAGGACATTAAAGAATAAATGAAGTGTTAAATGTATTTTTTAAATTGGGAGTAACTAAAGAAAATGCAATGGGATCACATTTTCTCCAGCAGAAATGTGGTTGTGTATTCATTTTATACAGTGAAGATTGAAAGGAGAATTCCTGGACTGCTCATGCACAAGGGCTTATCCCACAAGGTCAACAGTTTTAACTGGGGACATTTTTTATTATTTATTTTAGCAGTTAACCTTTTTGTGAATTTCCAGAAGTGGTAGGCACCCAGAGCTGCGATGAATATACATGACAGTGGGGAGGGAAACCCAGGAATGAGATTTAATTTGACACGCTGACCCCCATCTCCACAGGCCCTGAAAGCCAGGGTGAGAAAATAAGGTTGACCCACTGACCCCTGGGTCTGAACCCCTCCGTCACCCATCCTCACAATTAAATCAGCCGGAGAGAGCAAGAAGATGTCCAGTCAACCAATAGGGGCCACTGCAGTTTCGTGCTGCCATTTCCTGTTTTGTTCTGAGGGGCTCTGAGACAGACAGCTTATGTAGTTAGAGCCCAGTGGAAACATTAACCTCTCCCAGTTCTGATGGTAAACTGGCTTTTCAAATATGTAAACATTAGCATTAGTTGGCAATATGCTAATGGAACTAAAGCACAACTTGGGTTGTCTAGCTGCCACTCCCTCAGAACCCCGGTATTTACATTTGCGTAAGCCATGCAAGGCTCAATTTTGCTAATGCAGGCAAGTGCAAGCAACCTTTTACCCTTTCTGTGGTGCCTAATGCAAACGGGTGTGTGTATACGTTAGTGTGTGACCTCGCCTTAACCCTAAGAGGTTACTGTGTCTACACAGCATCCCCAATACACTGAGTAATTCATTTCCTCTCCTTGTTCACCTCTTCAGTTCACTCTATCTGCACAATGAAACGGCGTTGGGTCCAGTCACCGCCGCCCCCACCCACTGTTCACTCAGTGCAATTTCAAGTTAAAGGTTATAGAGCAGGACTGAAATACATTTATATGGGCAAGGAAGGCTTCAGAGTGCATTTCGTGGCCGCATTCAAAAGGCTGCACTTTAGTCTGCACACGTTACAGCATTAGATTACATGTACTCCAAAATACAGTTATTAGACAGACAGTGAAAAAGTCAATATCTTGCCATCATGTTTCCTTTTGGTTGACTGCTGACTGAAGGAGACAAGCCAAGGTCCGCTGTGCTCTTTAAACTATTGAGATGCCCCCGTCTTGATTTGCTCTGTGTGTGTGTGTGTGTGTGCTTTTGTGTTAGGTTATTTCAGAGAGCTCGCTTTCTGTGCCCCTGTCTCCTATTCTTTTCCATTTTCCTCTCTTTCTGTCTGTGTGTTTGTATTGAACAGCGAGTGTGTGCAACTGTGTGTGTATTTGTTCTCTGAAGGACTTTAACAGCTGCCATAGTGTGTGGTTAATGAAGCACTTAGGATTCTGGTTTACTGGTTGATGTAAATTTTAGAACACGGTGATTAGAGCTGCACGGTATCCTGAAGATTTATTGTCATCACTTTATCAATGTATCAGTTTGTGTCATATCGATATTGCAAATGACTTCAATTTATCGCAGATCCAAACTGCACCCAAACCTTTTTCTCTATAAGCAAATTTTTATGAAACACGTCATTTTTGTTGCAAAACATTTGAAAATATTTTGAGCGTGTAAATGTTTTATAAAGAGTTTGTTAAAACATATATTCCAGTGGATTAGTAGTATTAACTCTAGAATTTTGTACACAGGTAGATAAGATTTATTACCTTCTGAAAATTTTTGCTAATCATCTTCACCTTCTTCTCCTTTTCTCATCACCCCTCCCCCCCAACTCGTTGCCCAGGCTGCTGAATAGAATGGCTGCTGATGAACGGCATCTACCCTCCAGCTGTGGGTCCTACATCAAGACAGAACCATCCAGTCCCTCCTCGGTCATCGACACGGTCAGCCACCACAGCCCCAGTGGCAACTCAGATGCCAGCGGCGGCTATGTCAACGCCATGAACAACCACTCGAACGGCCTGGACTCTCCACCCATGTTCACCCCCGGCGGGCTCGGTGCCGGCTCCTGCCGCAAGCGCTACGACGACTGCTCCAGCACCATCATGGAGGACTCATCCATTAAGTGCGAATACATGTTGAACTCCCTCCCCAAGAGGCTGTGCCTGGTCTGTGGAGATATAGCCTCGGGGTATCACTATGGGGTAGCTTCTTGTGAGGCCTGCAAAGCCTTTTTTAAAAGGACAATACAAGGTATTTTTTCTCCTCTCACCTACCCCCATCAAACACTCAGTACAAGTTGTTTCATCCCATGCTGCTGCATCACCACATACACCAACACCCTTCAAACATGAAACCTCTGGTCTCTCAGAAACACTGAAATCACTCTGAATCAGTCATGACAATTCATCAGATGTACATATATGTTTTTACCTCTGAGACCTGCAGTGTCCAAAAAACAACATAAAAATCATGCAAACTTTTATTTTTCAAACAGTTTTTTTTTACAGGGACAGAATATTTTCAACATGAGGGGAAAAAAATCAACATAAGATTATGATTATTATGTGGACGTTGTCATGTAGAGGGACGATTTGTCAGGAAGTGGGAGCTGTTTGCCCAGATGCAATTGCAGAGGGGGTTCAAAAACACTCTTTATTATGCTTGTCCTGTATATGCATGCATGTGTGTGCCTTGGAACTGATGTGGCTATTTGCAAGGCACAATGTATCGTAGCTCCTCATTATGGAGGCAATGAAAGACCCCCCACTGTGAAACTGTGCGCTCTGCTCCAGGTTAATCAGGAGGAGGAAGATATTGTTGAGAGTGTGGAAAAAAAAAATCTGCACAACAGGCACAGCTGCTTAGGACTAATCTCTGCTGGTTTAGAGATGCAATATGTGCACTGGAGAAAATAAATAAAATAGTTTTGAATCTAATTAAATGAGATGTTTGAAAAGAAAAATATGAATTTGTAGTTTAAGCACAGAGACTATTACATCTTTCATCAATTTTACTCAGTATTTTTTTTATCAGTAAATGATTGCAGGAATTACAGAGCAGGCTGCCTGTCTTGATACTTGGTGTTGATTTTGGACCTTACAGCCCTATCAGCTTTAGACAGTCTATGTACCTTTTGCAGGCAAACAAAAGCATTAGGCCAAATCCTCCTGTTTACCCATGCTGCCATCAGCAATCCTATCTATTGACAAAAGATGAACATTTTCTCTCAAGTAACATAACTGAGCTTTTGTCCCCTCAGTAAAAATACACTGACAGCAACACAATTGAACACTGGGAAAGAAAGAGACATCTTAAGTGGAGCAATGGCCCAAACAATTAAGAGCAAGGTACATGGAGGAAAAAAATTGAAAGCTCCTCTATTTTTCCCCCCGTTCACTTTGCATTGTCGATTCGAAATCCCTCTCTTTCTCTTCTTGGAGGGCTGCCTGTAATGGAGCTAATCTTCCGTCGTTTGTCCGAGCCACAGGAGTTTTGTCAATAACAATCAGCGTTTGGAAAGTGTAATTAAGGCCGAGGCTTTTCATTAGGAGGAAGGGAGGGGGCCGTCTCCAGGGATGGGCATGCCAATTAGAAACTCAGGCACGCGTCGCCGGGTAATTTCAGGGAAAGGAGGGGAAAAAAACCCAGGACTTCTTTAGATTGGAGAGGGACCCTGCTGCTCTTTCAGAAGAGAGGAGGAGAGGCTTAATGGCATAATAATCAGACAGGGGTCCCGAGCAGTGGAGGCAGGAGGACGGAGAGACTTTTTGGGGGAGGTGAAAGCCTTTCTGAAATGATAAAAGAAACACATGCAGGATTGCTCGAGGAAAACGCGAGCAGTAAATCGCACATCGTAGTGAGAGCCCTTGAAAGAATGAGAGGGTGCTGTTGATGAGAACTGATTAATTAAAGGAATAACGAGGCAGTCAAGGGTGGAGTGTGAGACGGCCCACTCTAATGAGAAGAAAACAAAGGAGCTGTCTTTCCCAGGCCTTTATCACATTTCTTCGATAACACTCAGGGCAAACATGATAAGTTAATGTTAAGCATGTACATGACAGTTTCTTCATCACCTTGTGCTCACCTTGTGATTCAACAACTTATTCTTTGTAGCAGATTTGTATGTTAAGATTTTAGTTTTTCCCATTTACAGTGCTTTCTCTTTGAATCTTTGAATCGCATCCACTTTTCTTTTAGACTCGGTTCTTTAGCTGATGGTGGAAGCCCCTTTCTTTTCAACAAATTCATCTCCTGTCACCTATTCATACAGTGAAAAGCCACTTGAACTTAAACATGGGGATAGTTGCATTAGTCAAGGCCAGGCCCAAATTAATGTCAACCTTTATCTCTATCCATCCCAGAAATACCCTTGTTCTCATCGCTCCCTTATCATCATCCATTCCAACATCTCACGTGCCCCACCAATCAAAAACATAAATGCTTTATTGAACTATGTTTTCTTCCCATTTTGAACCCAAGTGTAAAATTGCTTGAAAACCAACTGAACTCGGTGGCCCTCTTTTATGTGAAGTAATAGACCTTGACAGTAAGCCTGTAAAAGTCAGTTTAGATTTTGATGAGAAATACTTGCCATTTTACTGTAATTTACTTACAAGACCTGACTTTCCCCTCTGTGCCCTGGCATGGGTCCTGAAAAGCCATAAAATAGATTGAGACAGATACTTATCAAGAGAGAAAAAAGGAGGGAAATCTTTTTCTTCTCCCTTCACCTTGTAATGTTTCGGGTAACCATACCGTAGCCTCTCTGAAGACAGATAAACCTGAACACGACTTTTGGGTTGAAACGGTTCCAGTCAGTGTGCTTTATTTGTGAAGGTGAAACTTTCCTTGCTGTTCCTGTCACAGTAATTCTGGACATGTTTCTGGACATCATTTAGTATATATGCACTCATGGACTCCAACACTACTCAGGATGTTTTATGCTGCAGAAGAAAAGGAATAAAAACTAAACTGCATTCATACATTATAGCATTAATGTCTGCGTAAATATGGAAATATGAATAGCTGTTTAATTGTACCTTTGACATTTGTTTAATAGTTACCAGGATCACAATCTGCTGAGTTTTGGAGTCATCGCATGTTTTCAAACTCAGTGTGGTTTTCATATTTTGATCATAAAATTGACCCATATTTGCCTAAATCGCTGTTTGTTTTCTATTTCTTTTATTAGGTTAAATATAAATAGAGGTTCAGATGAGTAAGAGTGTGTTGTGATTTTAGGAGGTTGTGATGCAGGACCTCAGCGAGACAGTGTGTGTATACTGATACCAAAACACTCCCTGCTCTAAAAATAAACCGAACGCAGACACGAAGAATTGGTTAATCCACCCATTGCTCTGTAGTGAGCTTTGAGAAGCTTGATCCAACAGAACGTCCGATGAAGCTTGGTGGAACAGGTGGATACAGCAGTGTGGGAATCTTTTCTTTTTTTTTTTTTTCCTGGAAAGTGCAGCATCAAAGTGCCTTGGTTCACGAGCAGGTGTGGTTTCTAAAGGTGGAAGGAAAAGTAGGAAAAAAATAACCCTGACAGCAAAGCAACCTCACACTGTCGGGTCAGCGTATGTAAAAAAAAAATAAAAATGCTGCATTGCATGTACATATGTAGGGCACTCAAATGAATAAACAAACCCTCATTTAGTTTACATTTATTTAGTATTTTACATGACAATTGATGAGTGGTTAGTGTATCTGGACAAACAAAAAAAAAAAGACTGAAGCATTAAGTCCCTGCAGGACTGCACTGATTGCCTCCTTCCACCTTGTGGGAAATGAATTGGATTATTATGGTCTGCTCTGCTATGACAACAGAAAAAACAGACAGAGGAAAGGCAATCAGAGCTCATCAGCTGCCTCTTTCACACCTTTATTTACCCCAATCCCGAAGAGATGACGAGAATTAGCATAATGATTTCTAACCCAGATAAAAGGAGGAATTTCTAATTATTTATAACATCTTGGGACCCTCCTCTTGATCTGTCCAATAATGTTAACATAATTGCATAAGTTGTTAAAGGGTGTAGAAGGGCTGGTGGAGGAACACCAGTGGAATAATACACAACTAAATGTGGAGTGAGGGTCAGAGCTGTGAAGAAAACAAGATGTTGGGATGCAATCCTGATATATTTGTGAGTGATATTCACCACTACAAACAGAGGGGATGCTAGATACAAAGAGCACATTTTGCTATTAGAGTGAATTTCTGTTGCCTTCATGTACTTTAGTGGATGCACTTTTCAAATGATAATGATAAGGGCAGATTTGACCACGGTGCTGAAAAAAACACAAGAAGTTGAGACAAATATCAATGTCAAAAGCTTGGAAGCTAAAAGCCCAGTCAAGATGAGGACGGTTCAAATTCCTGGGCTTGAAGCAACTATTACACGGAAACCCTGCATTGAAACCTCCTGAATACAGTTATATGCAGGGAGTCGGGCAGAGACGAGACTCACATATCCTGCCTGCTCTATTCCTAATGCCAGAGCAGAGCAGGCTCTTTCATTGTGTAGCAATGAAACTCTTTTTCAAGACGCTGTGGTTGAATAATGCATAAGGCCTCTTTGCCTGTACACTATGTAAATAGTCAACAGTAGCAACAGTGGTAACAACAGGTTTGGGTCTGCAGGAGTATTATGTAAAGTGGTCCGTGGCGGCGTGTCTGGCTCTTTAGCCTGCTATTGAAGCAATGGCAGGCCTCTATGAGCGCAGGGGGACATGGCCAGCGCCGGGGCCTGGAGGGGACACGCACAGAATTAATGAGGCCAATTTAGTGTTGGACCACAGTGGCATATACTGAACAGTCCTGAAGGACCAGTGTAGCTTTACCCTAACCCCCCATCATTGCACTTTAACCCCACCTCTCCTCATGCTGTGGCTGGAAGATACTCACTGGAGGACATTTCATCCACTTGCATCTTTTTAATTGGCAAAAAAGTATTTATTATTAACTATTTTATTACTGCAGACACATTGGTCATACTTACATCACTAGCAACACCTGAAAGTCTAAAATATAGTTTCTTGATAGGAAAATGTTCACTCTTTTAAATCAGGTTTTTGGTGCTAATCGGTTCCTTCTTGTACTCCTCAGGTAACATAGAATACAGCTGTCCAGCCACAAATGAATGTGAGATCACAAAACGGAGACGCAAATCTTGTCAGGCTTGTCGCTTCATGAAATGCCTCAAAGTGGGGATGCTCAAAGAAGGTAAGAAGAGTAAGAACATTTTTTTTATTATTCTTCCACCCACGTAAACAACAATTCAACATCACATACTTTCTCTGAGGATAATTAGGTCCCAGATTGTTGCAGACATCAGTTCCACGGTGTTTTTCTTGTGCCTACAACTTGCTCTAAGATACTCCCCGTACCTACACAGCAGTAAATAATGTGCAGTTGAGCTGGGGACAGAAATATGCTGAATAGGTTGATCCAGCTGTCTGAGCAATAGAAATGTAACAGTATTCCAGCTGGAGAGGCTCACGCCGGGTCCCTCAGCACACACTCGCCACAGTCTCAGCTCTCCCTGACATATTGATCCACTAAATGTTTTCCAAAGCGATCTTCCTGTGGATGGTTTTTTAAAGTCATGCCAGCAGGGAATTCAGTGACAATTAAACATGCTTCAAATGGATTTGTCTGGCCAGGGTTTCTCTCTCACTAAATATTGCCACCAACAGAACCCCCAAGCGACGCTGAGTTTTTGATGCCTTTAGGGGTAGCATCTCTCTGCTTTTCTTTTAACCTACTGTGTTATGCAACCTCAGCTTTCTTAAATGTTTGGTAGAAAAAAGGCCAGGTGAAAATTTCATCAAACATATTAGGCTTTCATATAAAATAGCAGTGGTTTAGGAATCAACAATAAAATTATCTCAGAATTAAATCATTCACGTAAGAACTAGAACATTTCAGTCAACACATCAGAAATACCAGTAACTCAGCACAAACCAAAAAAGAAAACAGACACAGCATGTAGATTTTTATTACTTGAAAGCATGTTTAAGTTATAATTTGTTTTAGTATCCAAATTGGTAAAGCCATATTTTGCTGTAGAGTTTCATAGACGAGACTTAGCCTTTTTCTCTCTGTCAAAGAGACTGGCATGCTCACGTTACATCGATCCATCCCCTCTTAATGTACAGAAACACGAGCGGAAAGAAGTCTCTTTGGGTATGCTGCTTTCTCCTGAGCACTTTTTTTTCCCAACAATATTTAACACAATCCCAGACTCCTTTGGCAAGATTTATTTTTAAGGCACTTTAAAAAAAAAAACAGCTTCAAAATATAAACCTCTTTTCTGCTACAGAACTTTATAAAGATGAAATTGAAGTTATGAATTGCTCTGGATGAATATATGAGCTAATTCCTAATATATGTGAGGCTGATTTTGTTGAGTTAAAGTCACAACAAACTAGACTTGAGCCATGACAGCTTCTACTTGATTGTATAAAGATGTTCAACATGAATATAATTGTAAATACATAAAAGCACATTTGAAAAGTATGTTGATGTAGTTAAATTAATTCCTACTATATATATATATATATATATATATATATGCACAATAAGAGCATAATTAAGTTGAACATTGTGAACAAGATCAAGAAAGAGTAAAACAGACAAGAATATTATTGTAATATTTTAGTCATATCACCCAGCCTGATGACTTGTGTTTTTTAGGTGCTAATGATTGTTGTGTGGCTCAGACAGGGGTCATAAAGCAGAATTTCCTCTCAAATACTCAAATACAAATTTTTAGAAACTTCCTCTTTTAGATTATCTGTCTAACTCTGAGTCACCCCTTTCTTCCTCCCATTATTCTCCCGTTGGAGCTCAGGATTTATAGATGCACATATATGCAGTCACCACCTGAATCCAGAGTTGTAGCCTGTATGGATCCCCACACAGTAACAGAATCCTCTGGACTGCATGCAGCCAGATAAAGCCTCAGTGCCAGAAAGACAGAGTAATCGCATTACTATCTGATGAAAAATTTATGCCAATATATCATCCTGGAGAATAAGAGACTACCAAAAAAAAAAAAATGTGGTCGTGGCTATAAATGAATGACCAGTGTCAGGTCAAAGTTAAGAGTGTGAAAATATGCACACTTCAGCTAAGCTTTGAGTTCTAATGCACTCTTCTGTGAATTCAGCAAATTACCAAAATGAGAAGAACTCCTCTTTTAAATAGTGGTTATTGTCACAATGCAAAAGCTAGTGCCTTTGTTCGATTTAAGTCTTACGCAACTGTTATTATAGATCCTAAATTACTGATAGGAACAGTGATTAATGGCATTTGTCATGATTTATAGTGACTTGCAGCCTTGCACTTTAAAATATCACTAAGTCTAAATGGAAAGAAAAACACATGGTCTGTGTCCACTGTAAGCTCCACGAAGCCATCGGCTCAACACCACGCTCAGCCTCATGATGTGGAGATGGCCACCGTTCATGTGACTGAGGATGCCACTTACTTTCATTACGGAAGAAAGGTCACAATGTGTCTCAATGGAAAATCACCTAATTATAACTTTACTGCTTTAACAAAGTACAGCTCTACCCCTTTCAAAGAAACAGATATAAATCAATCACGGCCTGACAGCACCAGTTTAATGAAATTAAGCCTTTATATTTCCCCCGTATCACAGTTTCACTTTTATACCTATAAGTGGGAAGAGGCGATATGAGCAAAATGTTCTGCTAAAGATAAGCAATCAGATTACAGGAATTACAGGGGACCTGGCTAAACCCAGTGTTTAGTCGCTCCACTTTCCTTTGACTGTATAAAAGAGGAAGTGATCAATAAAAGAATCAAATGTCAGGGGCAACAGGTTTTTCCTCTGATCAATGGAGGCGGATCAGAGCTTAGAGCAAGAGAGAAGACAAGATAGTATTGAGAGATTACACTGACATCATTTGGTGGCAGTTGCTTTCTTTATTTCCTTTCCGTGCCTCGCTCACAAACAGATTCCTCCACATGCATATTTGTATAAACTGAACAAAGTGCAGGAATGAGTCTACAGTTATTTTACTCCACTAATGAAGCACTGGAGAGGTGCTTCAGACCTCTTGATAAAGCTGATGCAGGTACCGTGAGTTAACTTTAGGAGTACAATGCAAAACATAATTAATATCTACTTTAAAATTGTCTGCACTGATATACAGTACATGCTAATAAAGTAAACATTATTTTTACACAGGACCCACATTATCCTAACCTGTAAAGTCCCTAGAATATTATTTATCACACTGGATCAAAGTTGTACAGCATTAAAACAAAAACAATCTGCAACCAAGACATAGTAATGGCATTAAAGAGAGCAAAAAGAGGCCTTTTCTGTGGCAAACCGCCCTTAAATTATTTTTACAATACAGTCATTTACGATCTGAAGTAGATTTAAGTGCCATTTAGCCTTTCTAATTATCAGAACATGTGAGGATGTTAGGTCAGCAGGGATACTGTAGCTAACCTGTAAACGGAGTATCTGTCAGGGGTGTCAGTATGGCAGCCTCCGGGGTCAGCAGATGAGGAGGGGGCAATGTGTGACAATTTTTCTGCTACCCTCGTTCATCACCATTTGTGATTAAAAATGCTGCGACACACTTGCAAGCATGTGAAGCTGGCAACGGGGCCCCTTTGAAATAGTGCTGACGGCAGTTTAGTCGGGCGGCTTCCTTGAAAGGCAAGCTTCACCATGCCTTGCCATGTGGCCTTCTGATTTTCCCATCTAAAATAGGGTCGGCCTAAGCCCCCCTTGGCATTGCCAACCATCCCAGACATCCTGACACTTTCCCCATGGAGAGACACCCCGAACAGGTGAGCGACTCAAAATAAGGGCCCCTACCATGGCTGACCACACAAAGTGAGTGAAGACAGGCCCTTTTGTAGGAGTGTGCTTCGAAGGGGATTATTATTGTTTTTGGAGAGAAAGAAGAGCCCCAGGTCAGCTGGCCCCAGCCCCCACCTCGAGGCCTGTGTTAATCCGTGTGCAAATGCCAGCCGCCTTGGCCAAAAGCCCCTTCCACAAGCGCCCTTCTTTGAAGAGGTGATACCCGAGCTCGCCCGCTGCTACCCTCTCTCCACTGTATAGTGGGCTATAAAACAGAAAGACGACTTAGGATGAGGTGATACACAACTGTCTGTCCACATTTTAAACACACCTACTGTTTACTCTGGAGGGAGGACAACAAACCTAGTGGAGTCAGACCACTTAAAGTGCTGGGTGCCACCGAAGAGACCCCACATAGGGCCCTATAAAGTCCAGCCTACAGTGCACGTCAACACAAGTGAATGAATCTTGTGTAGTTGCACTTAATCGCTCCCTCTTCCTCTCTGCTTCTGTCTGGCCCTGTTGGACAGTAAAATGAGACAGGTTAGTGCCAAGCTTTAATTCCTGTCAGCATCTGTTAATTACGGCCAGGACTGTTCTAATTAAAAGAGGCACCGATCTACCTTCCATCGCTGGCTGACACAGCCACATGACTCAACTGGCAAAGAGGAACACGGAGAGTTGAAGCCACCTGGCAAAAGCCGGTCTCAGCGGGAGAGCCGGAAGAAACTGTAGAAAGTGGTGACATTGTATCTGACAGTGAGAGGAATTTTCCATACCGAAAGTGACAACTGTTTGAGCCAAAAGAAACAAAATATTTTGAAAATACTCCAAAAACTTGTATTAAACAACACCACCAAATCTGTTTCTCTTTATGCTGGACTTCAAAATGACATTATCATCGTGTACTTAAGCTTGCATTTGTGCATGTGTGTGAAGAACAGGTAGTTCCCTGGTTCCTGCTGGGAAGGATGAGACTCTGTTGGGAATTTGGGGTAATTAGGTTAGTAGGTTGTCAGTGTCAGGAAATTGAAAGACAATCCTAATCAGATTTGTGTTTCCAGGGAATCAAATAATTTATATAAGTAGACGAAATCTACAGTTGAATGATGATACGTTTTCCTGCAACCCCCTCCCTCCATTGAAGGGGCTCTGATCATGTAGGGGTGAAAATCTAGAGTTTTGCATAAATCTTACGCTGAATTCCTCTTTGCTAAATGAAGCCCACTGCTTTCGTCTTACATCATCTGATTTTCTTTTCACTCCCATTCACCGAGCGACCTCCAATCGTCGTGCATGGGACACATCCAAATTCATCCTCTCCAAGAGCACTTGCTGATGGGCAAATTGTATTAGGCTCATTTGCAGTGGCCACACAATACCCAGGTTTGACACTGTCCTTCCTGTTATAAAGTGATGAAATCATCAAGGAAGTGCTCTGGCTGCGGGTGTTCTTCACTCAGAGGACATACGAAGCTGACAAATTAACTCCTCCTCCACCTCAAGCATTTTATCGAACCTTTTCTCATCCAGCCTTTTAATATTAAATTTGTTTGGGGGTTACATTATGTATACAGATAGAAGGGATGCTCCCTCTTGACAGGATTAAGATTTAGGTCTCACGGCAGCGGTGACACACAAATATAACGGTGCGGGTTTTAAACGTTTGCATACAATTGCATTAAATAACCAAATACCTGTTTAGTGGTATCAAAAGAATAGAAGAGCATAGATGAAATATGCTAACAATGTTGAAAATTAATACAATGGAAAAAAGACATCCAAATAGAAACATTCTTATCAAATAATGAGATAATAAATAACTTATGTTACGATGAAGCTGGCTTGACATTTACAGTATCAGTGTGCAACCTGGCCCCCTAGGTGTGGCTGGGGGTGATAAGGCCTCCGTGCTCCTCCAGTGAAAGAGGGGTGAAATAGGGGTCTTTTATGGGAAAGCAATACCTAGTTATCTATCTGCAGTATGACAGGAGAAGCTTTGTGCATTATGTGTGTGGCTATGTCTTTGCTTGTGGACTGGTGTAGTTTTTGTTTGTGGATATTGAGGAGAGCACACCTGAGTCTATAAGCAACGAGGCAGGTAGCTGGCAGCTAATTAGTATGCAGTCTGCCTCACCCCAAAAGCTAAATAATTAGAGGGCCAGTCTGTGAGATCATTGACCCTGCATTAAATATTCATATGTTTAGACCTGCTCTGGGCTCAGCTGTGTCACAGTAGACCAGCCAGGCATGGACCACATATGGGAAGGCAGCAACCCCTCTGACACATCCACACACACACACACACACGTGCACACACACACACCAACACATGCTTACACACATATGCCACAGTGCACTTCTTTTATTTTGCTTGTGTGCATAAAAGGAGCCAACATTACTGATTTTGGATTTTGTGTTATAAATAGGACACTTCACCTAATTTTTTTTTAGGTTTGTTAAGATAGTTCAGATCTCTTAAAGTGGGGTTCTGTGGGAATATTGTGAAGAATTAATATCTTACTTGTTGTAGATTGCTTTTTGCACAACCTCAGATTGAAGAAATAGTTTAATTCTGACCAGATTTTTCAGGATAGTCCAAGTAGAACCAAAACCGAACTAGATTTGTTGTCATATTTAAACTGCTCTAATCTCAAACATTTTATAGTTGTATTTTATAAACCTTTATAAAGCAGTCAATTTTGTATTACATAGTTACTCTGGCTGCTGCTATTTGCTCTAGCAAATAATCATACTGTTTTTTGTAAGTAACCAAGTTATGGAAAATTGACAGTGATTTAAAGAATTAAATTGTTTTAGGATAGAAGCAATCCACTTTGTTGAAGTCAGAATGAAACTGTTTCTGTCTACAACATGTAAAATCATAATTGTTCCTCATCATTCTACAGCACCCAGCTTTAAAAGATCTGACCTATCCCTTTGCTTTTCCTTAAATTTCATCTGGAAAAAAATCCACACTTTTCATCTAATGTTCTTTCTGTCTCCTCTACCTCAGGGGTTCGGCTGGACCGTGTGCGAGGGGGCAGGCAGAAGTACAAGCGGAGGCTGGACACAGAAAACAACCCGTATCTGGGTTTGACGCTCCCCCCTCCTACCAAAAAGCCTCGTAAGTACTGCTCCGTCACTAGCCCCTCTGTCGCCCCTCCTCTGCCAGGCCAACGTGCAGGTAAAGCTGAGGCACAGTCAGGCCGGACTCATGTTCCCCTGTTACTCTCGGGTTTGGACAGGAGAGTTTGTTAGTGGGAAATATAGGCCATGTGTTGTTCTGGTCAGACCTGAATTATGTTAAGTCTCTGAGCAGATGAACAATATTAAACAACTACAGACTACTGGAGGACACAAATATCACATTTTCATAGTTCCATTTCAGTCATGAAAAAAAATTGTCTGTGTTTTAGTTGTAAAGAAATGTATTAAAAAATATGAAATAATTCTTTAAGGTTTATCATATTATCATGTTTATCAGTGATCCTGTCAGCTCTGCAACCTCTGACCTCTTTTCTTTTGCACCCCCACTCCTTTTCTTTCAATCCTCAGTCACAAAGATAGTGTCTCACCTGTTGGTGGCGGAGCCAGAAAAGATCTATGCCATGCCTGACCCCACCATGCCAGAGAGTGACATCAAGGCTCTTACGACGCTGTGTGACCTGGCTGACCGAGAGCTGGTGGTCATCATCGGTTGGGCTAAACACATCCCAGGTAGAAACGCACATTTCTCCCTGCTATATCTTAATTTAAAGAGCTGCTCTCTCATTTTATTTTTTTTTTTTTATGCAAAACAAACATTCACACTTAGAAAATTAAAAGAAGCATAGACTTTGTATCTAAAAAAAAAAAAAAATCAATGTAGTGTTTCAAAGATTACTGCATTGACAGGGAACCAGACTAGTTCCAATGTACTGTAAGCTGTAATCACCTGGGAGATTTAAAACAAAATTTGGGACTTGCCCAATCAAATAAGACATCATATCACACACACACACACACACACACACACACATATACACGTATGCACACATGAATGCGCACAAGAGCAGGAACACACAACCATCCATTGAATTATTGATGAGCATAATCATGTTTCTTCCTTGCCCCATAGACGTTGTGATAGACGAGGTGTTAGGTTATAAGAGGCTGTTGAATTAAGGACACACCGCTGAGAATACACCGCCTCACGTCAGCAGAGATTTTGCTTCCTTCGAGAGTTTTCCTCTGATTTTGACAGAGAACATGTTGTTTAGCTGCTCTTTTTTTTTGCAACCCAGGCAGATTCTGCTTGATCTTGACGCTTGACCCCTATAACTCTAAAGCATTACGATGCTGTTGGCATAAAGAAGTAACAAAATAAATGAATGTGTCCCTCAGCGGCAACTCCATAACCTCCTCCTCTCATCAGCATAACTTGAACAGGCACCCAGCTGTCAGCGTGCGAGATATGTGCAACATCACTACAATATTGGTCTGTACACCCTCACTGAAACACACAAATACAGAGCAGCTACACATATGTCAGTTAATTCACTCATTCGAGTTGAATTTTATGGATAAAGATTTTAAATGAAAACAGCTGAAAATGAAGCTGACCTTTTTTATAGTGCTCAAAAGGTATTAAAGTACCTCTCAGAAGGAAGGGTAATAATCAGGTACAGATCTGATAGTAAGGAGATTAGAGGTGGATATGCTCCCAGCGCCTGGCCTCAGCACCGGTGCCTTACAGATCTAAACTGTTTGGATCACTCCCCACGTGGTCGTGCATGGTCAGCAGCCTGAGAGTTTAACCAAGGAGCTTACTCAGGACTGGATCACAGCTGACCCGATAACACACTCCCATCGTTGTGACCCAAAAATTACTCCAGCACCACAAACAAGCACAAGAATCCCAGGAGAGTAGACTGTGCTAGTGTGGAATCAGCATTTTGCAAGACACTGGTATGAAAATAAAGAGAGGATATACTCATTTGTTTTCTTTCAACTCACATTTGTAGTCTTATTTTATAAGTAATGTCTTCAAAGAGTATTTTTATACGGACTAAACCTTATATAATAAAGTCTTTAAGATTTTATTTTGAAGTGCATCCTCATTTCGACTAAAATGACATTAAGTTTTTATGTCATGTAATGAGATTATACCAACACATATTGCACAGTAGAACGGGTACCTGCAACTTAAAGGCTGCACAGAATAATCTGCATTACCTGTGAGATGATAGCCTTTAAGAAGATTATTCTGATCTGTTTTTGTGTAAACAAAAGCAACTCACACTAATGCATTTGTTTCACATTTTCTCTCTTTTCAATTTTGTCATTGCTACATCAAACATGCTATTTTTATATTAAATGATAATTTAAAATACAAAAGCCCTCCACTCCGGCTAAGTGCTTGGTCTGCGTCTGTCCCTGTGGTGGCGTTTGTATTAGGACAGTGGGTGTCCTCTGGCCATGAAATGGCTGCATAATTGAGTTGTACATGGCTGAACCTGATCAGAGACGGTTCACTGGTTGAGCGAGACTCCATGCACTAACACTCCATGCACCAACGGTACCCCAGGGCAGTCTACCATTCTCAGCTCCTGCTTTATTTTTCCCTCTTCATCCACTACAGGACAAGACAGGAAATGTGGAAAAAACTGCTGATTGTATTCTGATGGATTTTTGTGGCCTTGGGCGATGGAATTAAAAAGATTAACAGTTCATTATGAAGTAGAGCACATTGATTAGGCCACTTACAGATGGGCCTATAACTAGAGTCTAAATGCAACAGTTTAAATGTCACAAAAATTGGCACTTATCTTCTCCCAGATGATTTTTAATTTCTTCTATTCATAGCTAACTTTGCAAAATGTATTTTAAAATTGGTATAATGTGGAAAAGAATGGCCCTGTTGAGTGTTAATGTGAGGGCAAGTGGAGGATAAGCGCTGCATCAGTAGCGTTGATGATACCTTTACCTTGGAGGATCCAGTGTCAGTTTTGTTTTCTTGGTTGTGAAAGATCATTTTACATGCAAGAAGCTCTTCACAGGTGTTAGTTTCTTCAGTAATTTTAGATAAATAATCAAACTGGTCGGGCAGGTGTCACATGTCAGATTTTTTAATACAGGTGTACCATTGCCGGACTGCAGCCTTGCCTCCGTTCTGCCTTCGGTTAATTGATAATCACAGAAGAACTTTTGGACATTAGAGTCGATCCTCCGAATAGCACCAGGAAGCGCACCCTGTCTCGGCTGCTGCAGCTTGAGGGGTGCAGGGTCATTAGGGGCAGTGTTACAGGGATGCTGACAGATGGTTTGTTGCTCCTAAAGTGCTAACAACCTTTGATACACATAGCAGTACGCCGCCCACCCCTTCTGCCCCCCCCTCCATCATGTAAAGCTCAATTCCACTTTGTCCAGGAGATTTAAGGAGGGACTAAGTATACTCAAAGCTTTAGTGCACCAAAAACCCTTTCACCACTTTGACACTGCTGCCTTCTTTAAAACCGTGACTGTATGGCATCCTGCGTCTCTTCCCCCCCACAGTGGGAATGTGATGTGTAAAAAGTGCCACGCATGTCATTTATTCAAGAGCTGCTTGTTGTTTAGGGAGTGTTCAGCCACCATTCAAGCTTCCAGGCCTGATAGTTTTCAGCTGGGAATTCTCTCCTGCTGATTTGCTCTTTAACTACAAAACATTTATTTATTTATTTCACCTCTAGAGTTTGAAGTTTTCCAAAATGTCATTGGATTTTTTAAAAATTAATTCTTCACACAGCTGAGATTTTAACATCTTAACATCATGTTGCTGCGTTTGTTGTGTTAGATTTAGGCCAGAAGAAGCTAATGAATCAAGCTTGTTTGCACTGTTTTATTTATGGCTTGTGTTTTGGGAATATTCATTATCTGTGCTTTATTGAATTCCAGCTCATCAGCCGTGTGTTTGACAGACAACTGGCTGGCGTGTTGCTTGTTAACATAGAGGCAGCGATGTTGAAAAGAGATCGCACCTCTTGTATGTTGTCGTGTTTGTGTCAGCTCAACCCAGCGCCATAATCACCCACCCTCCTCGAGCCCCCTCAGGGTTCCTGTTTTCTCTTTGCCATTAAATTGTAAAATGTACTTACTGTGTTGCCAGCCTGATCCCACTCAAGCTGCGTAATCTCCTTGTAATAGAGTGTGAATACTGCCCAGCGATAAATCAACACCTCATCAGTGCACTTTATTAAATATAGACACCAACAGACAGCTCTTAGTATATTCAATTTACCCTCTGACGTAGGCTTCAACACAGGAGATAAAGATAGATTGAGCAATCAGGTGGATGCTGAGGCCTGAACCCGGGTAGAAGAGTGAGAGGAAGGAGGAAAAACTTGAAGAAGATTGAGATGGGGGTATATCGAAGGGAGACAAGCAGTCAGGAGTGAATAGTGTCAGAAAGAGACATTCACCAGGCTGACTGAAGGCGGGCTGCAGCATTTTTTATCTTGTTGAATAAAACTGATAAAAATTGTAAAATTGTAACATTTGTGTTGAATCTGCGTTTTTCATTTGAGTCAGCTCTGATGTGCCTTTAAATAATCATCCGTGGAGCACCATCCCTCATTAAGCAATGTTACTCGATGGCAGAGAAGATAAATTATGTGTAATTACAGTAATGATTAAAGCTTGATTCATCCTGGTCTTTGGGGCTCAGCAGAGATATGTGAAATCAGTACTGGCCAGTGAGACCCTAGGGAAGGCTGAAGACTTCTCTGCTGGGGTCGGGGGTCATAGGGTGCAGATTAAAACAAGGGGATTACCGTATTTAACGTTTCTCAGCCTCCTAACATTTACAGACCGCTGGTCAAATCAGCCATTCTCCAGCTACTTACAATTGGGATAATAGGCCGGTTATCAGGTCAAATGTAGGCAAATGGGCGACTCTCCTGAAAGCGAGCGCTGGAGCGATTAATTTTCACTCATCAGCCTCTTCTTCACCAAGTCAATTTAGTTTGTATTGACATGAATTTGCTCAATATGAAACAGCGTTTGTGTCATCAAATCGGTGTCCGGGGAAAGCTTGCAGCAAACTGAACTGTTTGTGTTGCGCACGTGGCTGGATATCAGGTCAAATTATTTCTGTTGAGCACAGCAATTTATTACCGCGCTGTTATTGATTAGATTTACCTGATGCTGTCGTGTAAATTCAAGACGAATCACGGTCTGCAGCTTCGACTCACATGCACAGACGAATCCTCGTAGACAAGCCTGTAAACGAGTTATTTATTTACAATGTGTCACACGTCTAAATTAGGCAAATCTATACAAATTAGAGGTGTAACTATTTTCTCTCTACCTCTTTTGCTTTTCAATCAGCCATCTGAACTAAAAAGAAAAGCTTTGATACAGAAAAAGCTCATGGCAGTATGCTCACGAGTCCCAGTTTGAGGTTAGAATAAAAGACGTGCTGAACCTCTGGGGTCCTGTTAGGGGCAGTTTTACTTCAACTGGTGCCCGGAGAGCACTTGACTTGGCTGAGGTGAGATTGCCGCTGGGCAGACGTCTTCAGGGCCCGCTTGTCCTTCTGATAGCTGGCCATGATAGATCAGCCCACGTCCAGCCAGAATTACTCTCCTTCCTCTTTCTATCTCCCAGCTCCTCTTCCCCTCATGCTTTTGGTCTTTCCTTTCTTTTTTATCTCCCTCCTCTCTGGCCCATATCTTCTCCTCTCTTTTATCCCCCATTTCTTTACCTCTCTCCCCTGCCATCTTTTTTTCCTCCTCTCTCCCCCCCTCTTTGTCTGCTCTGTTGTCTGATTGAGGGTGAGTTACGAGGGGGCTGCAGCTGGAGGGGACCGCCGTGCCTCGTAATTACATCTCTTTTTATTACTCGCGCTAATGGCCCTCGGGGAGAGAGAAACAATAATAAATTAATAGAATATGAACTCCAGCTCAACAGAAATCTCCAGCATTTCATTTTGGACCGTCCTGTGCTCTGGCAGATGAAACAGTGCTCTGATTAATCTCTGCAAGGGGTTTGAAACAGCCGTCTGTGGGTTCGGGCTGCCCCCTCCTGCTCACAGCTGAGGGCTTTTGGGAAAATAAAGGGAGAGATGATGGTTTCTGCTTCTGTTCTTGGTCTTTAGTGCTCTTCCTTTTGACGTAGGGTAGAATATTTGTCACCTGTGTTTATTTATTTTCCTTTCATCTAGTTTGATTTGAAATTTAGTAATTTTTATGAGGTTTATTAGAATTGAATCAGGGAATTTTAAGAGAGAATCCCTAAATCTATGATCTCTTTTTGATCAAGCTGCTGAAGTCAAAGTGAATGTTATTATCTTTGCAGAGAATTTCAAACAGCAGCCTCCCGGTGCACTCAGCAGTGGAGTGGAAAAGGCCCTTCAAGTGCACAGACAGGCTTCTCTGATTTGGTCAATATTGTGTCATGTTTGGTCAAACCCCACCAAGGCAGTGGGCTGGAAATGAAGATGTAAATATTGATATTTCATTAGGGGAAATCACCCACTCCGACGGCACTTAACCGGGCCACCTTCAGAGTGCGGGCGGCCGAAGCACCGCGTGACCTGTGGAGTCGGGAAGTCACTTCATTACTCGATTAAATTGAGTGGAAAAAGGCGAGGCAACGACACAAGATCCCATTTGGAGCGATAATTTAGGCTTTGAAGAGAGCGGACGGAGCAGGGAAAAACACTACCTCTCCATCTCACAACACTGGATTAAATTCAAGGACTTTTAGCGTCAAAGGTAATTGCAGGCTGCTGGGATGCAAGTTTGCATATGGCTGAGAGGTGTCGGTTGTATCAGAACAACTCCAAAGCCACTTCAACAAGCCCTGAACAAGGCCTTCACGCGAGCTGTCATACTGGGAGCAGCGCTTTAGTTCCGCTTCAGTCCTCCTTGGCATTAAAAGGCTACACAAAGCCTCGCCTGTGATTGTGATGCCAACCTGATGCGGCAATCAGCACCACGTCTGTGCTTGCATGACAATTTTTCTCTGGCCAGTCCGGATTCTGTCCAACATAATGGCCACGTATGCAGACAAGGAAATAACACAACAAAGCATTTTAAGATTCTGCCTGGATAAGTGTACGAGCCATTATAAAATATGGCTTATTGGCTTCACTGATAATAGTCAAGTGTTTTGAGTGCTTTTGGCTGTATGCTTTGTTGGGTCTAATTTAGGCTCTGACCAGTCTACCTGGGCACCAGCACCTTTCAGTTAGCACTCTTTTCTGCCTACTATTGATTCCCCTTCAAAATGTGAAGGCCCTCAACTTCTGATCACAATCTGTTAATTAATGTATCCTGCAGCTCTTCCCCTGCCGTGGTCATCACCACGATAAGGGAAATTGAACACTCAGGTACCTCTCTCCCTGGCTCCTCTTTTTCCTCTCTGTCTGCCTCTCCCTCTGCCCCATTTCTTTTCCACTTTCTCTCACGCGTCTTGCTTTTTGTCTCTTATTCTTTCTCCAGCTGCATGTGCGTATGAATGTGTGTGTGTGTGTGTGTGTGTGTGTGTGTGTGCTTGCAGTGTCCTAGCAGGAGGAGATAAACATCAGGCTTGTGGCTGCACCTTAGTAAGATCATTTATATTCAAGAGAAAACGTTTGATGTGGGTGCAGTGAGTGCCCTGGTCAATACTGTAATCTATCGCCTTTTAATCACACAATGGCAGCTAGTGTGGCACCAGCAAAGTTGTAAAAAGCAATCATATTAATCAGGGGCGGAGCTGAGGAGTCTAATATGCTGTCGGAATGAGCCGCCTGCAGGAACGCCGTGCAGGAGGAGGGGAGCTGGGAGATGGAGTGGGGACTGCTTGGGGGGGCTTCGTGCAGTTTATTGACAGCTAAAAGGTAAAGGAAAAAGAAGAAGGAATGAGATGGCTATCTGACTGTCTGCTCCTCACTTTTTCTTCCTCTGGCTTTTTGGCTTAACTCTCTTTATTTTGTTTGAATTTCTCTGAGCTCATCTGTGGGAGGATATAGCAGTTTGTTTTATTTAATGTTCTATTCTGAGCATATGTAGAGGTGTTTGAGAGGAAATGACAGCGGTTTGATGTTCCCGTGCCAATTTCAGCTCATCCAGCTGCTGCAGAATGAGATTCTGGATTTAAGCAGGTCTCCAGGCTAGGCTTGAACCATGTGACCCCCAGGCTGTGTGTGTACTTTTATGTGTATGGATTTATGTGCATACATATAGATGTCATGGGCCTGATGTGCACACGTGTTTGTTTTCTCGGTTGACACGTTTGTGTCTGTGTCCCCTCATCACCTCCTTCTGTTTCACAGCGCATGTCATGTCCTCAACCCTTCCAATGAGAATGTGTCTTGGTGCTAATCCCCCTAACACCAATAGAAGAGCGACAGAATACAAGGGGTAACCACATGGCTTTGTGTATCCCAGACCTTTGCACTGATTTACTGTCCTCACTTACAGTAAAGCCCAGTCAAGTGCTCCGACACGAGCTTCAAAGAAGACCTTCCACTGTGCATTTAAAATTAACCGCATGTGCCTCAGTGTGTGCTCTCAGCTACTGTGGCTTGAAAAATGATGTTTGTTTTACTGATCAAAGCCACAATCACATGGTTTTGATTTAATATCCGCCATGAAATGCGTTTTTTTTAATACAACTTTTGTCAAATCATTTTACATGCTCAGTAGCCCATATATTTTCATGCCGTTTTATTTTTTTTTTATCATTGTGTTGCCCTCACACAGTTCTCTGTCCCCTGATCCAGGTTTCTCTACCCTGTCTCTTGGGGACCAGATGAGTCTACTGCAGAGCGCCTGGATGGAAATCCTCATCCTCAGCATCGTGTTCCGCTCACTGCCATACGAAGACGAGCTCGTGTACGCGGAGGACTACATCATGGACGAAGAGCACTCACGGCTGACAGGCCTGCTCGACCTCTACGTCTCCATCCTGCAGCTGGTCCGCAAATACAAGAAGCTCAAAGTGGAGAAGGAGGAGTTTGTGACGCTCAAAGCCATCGCTCTCGCCAACTCAGGTGGGATATGGTCATCACACCGACACAACTAAAAAATAAATGTTGCATTATTCCTATTAAAATATAAAATACCTGGAAAAAAAACACCTTTTCAGTTTAAAAAAACAGTTAAATTAATTATCATTTGATTTACAAAACTTTACAATGATGATAAATCAGGTAGACATATTTTTTTAAATATCACTTGTAAGCAAATTTTTGAATCACACATTTTATTATTAATTTTGTGAAAAAAACCAATCATTTAAACAGTTAATATTTTTTTTCAGCATTTAGTTTTTGTGTTATCAAAGTATGAAATTATTCCAGTGTTAAATAAAATTAAAGAAATGACACAAGAGTGTTAATTAAAATTTATTGTTAGTTTTTTTTTATAACTGTCCTGAAGTGCAGTAAACATTTGACATAAACCACATAAAAAGATTTTTAAAACTTTTTGTCTTTTATTCACTGAGTCACTAACAAAATAATTATCCTCAAGGCAAAAATTCAACTGAAGTAAAATTTTTAGTTCAGGCAGAAAACAAACTATTTTTTTTTTAATGCAGTTTCAGTCATGCCACGTGTTTTCAGGGCTTTTCAGTGTAACCTTTAGTTTTGATAGTGAAATGGAGCAAAAAAGAAAAAATAAGGCCAGCATATGAGAAAAGAAGGATGGAGGACTTTTTTTTAATTGAACACCTTCTGTGTTGTGGTATTTCTCCAGTGCTCCCTCCTCCTCCACCTCCATAACAGTAGCTGCAGGGCACAGCAGCCATGTGAGGTAAATTTAGCATTTCATTAGGAGCGCGGGGCCTGTCAATAAAATGTGTTAAGTCGAATGGAATGAATATCAGGGAGTGATGGGCTTCGTTTGTTCCAATGCGGAGACGGCACGTTGCTATTGACAAGGTGCCTTTTGAGGAGGCAGGACCTGTCCCGCTCTGATCAATGCACGCCTGGGTCACCAGGCCTCTTTCCCTTGTTTTGTCCGGTGCTGAAAAATGAAAATGCTGATGTAGGGTTTTTGCTTTCAGACAGCAGAGCTTTTGGGAGGCAGGTATGGTGGGGGGGGGGAGTGAGCAGAGCCGGCGATTGAGGAGAGGAGGAGGAAGGTGTCCGAAATGTTAGAACAAGGTCTCTGGGACATCGCTCTCCCGGGAGCCCCTCTGTCTGACAGCTGTGAAAATTCATAGCGATTGATTTTGTAATTAGCAGTTTATCAGTTCGATCGACATGGGCTCACTGATGGATTGCGAGGAAATTGTTTCTTCAAAGTTGTTTTTTTTTCTTTTTTAGTCTACCCCTCCTCCACTGAAGGAAGCAGCGAGTGTGCTGCCCTCTTTTCATTCCCATCTGTTGAGATGTCTTCATTGCTCTTTTTATTTTCTCTTCTTTTTTAGTTTTTTCTTTCCACCCCTTTGCAGTAAAACATTCCATTAAAGGGCTGTTTGGATTTGCTCCATCACAAAAATGTGTGTCTGTGTGAAAGTGTGAAAAACAGAACAAAATATTGATTTGATTTTTAAAACTGCTTAGGGTGTGAACGCAGTCTGTGAGTCTGTGTGAAAAGAACAAGAGAACAAGAGATAATTATGTCACGCCACATCCTCATCTGTGACTTTTTTTTTTTTTTTTTGGCTTTTGTTCTGCCACCCTCCCTCCGTCACCCCCCCTACACTTCCCACATTCACATTACAAAACGACCTACTTCATTTTACCACAGCGGATTTGAAAACCGTCAGGGTGAGAAATGTCTCAAGGTCTTGGGAATACAGTTGTTCCAGTCAATGAATTTGGGGCGAAGCCTGAAATCTGTTTTGCCTTTTATTGTCCCGTGTGGTGAAATATGCACTGCCAAGGTGAGACGAGTCAGGCGGCCAATGACATGCTGTCTCCGGAGCGCAGCATGCCAGTTAACCAGTGAGAGAAAGTGCCACCCAGGACTGTCCCTGAGAGCGCCTGGGAGACTAAAGCAGGGCCAGAAAGAAGCAAAGATGAGAGTAGACTGGTACCATGTGCTGTTGGATCAGAAAAAGAAAAAACTGCGTGTAGGGTAATGTTGTAAAATCGAGAAACATCAGAGAAACTGAAAGCTGCTTTAAAATTATTCAAGGGGGAAAAAAGATTTTAGTTGCATTAGAGTCAGTTTTTGTTTTTACAGTGCAGAAAATACACACCTGCCTTGAAGAAGCCGTTTATTTTAATCAGAAGGAAAAAAATTTAATTCACCTCACGTGTTGTTGTGGTGTCCACTTCCTCTAATGAAGCACCTTTTTTTTTGTTTTGTTTTTGGACACCATCCTGTCCTTTGGAACAGTGCAGTGTTTAATGTGTACTCTCACAGCAGAGATTTTGGTGAAATTCATTGCATTGTTTACTAAGACAACACTGATTTTCAGTCCCACTGGTCAAAAGCCGTATGAATACTCCACCCCATCCACCACAGAGTAATTATATAAAAAAAAATAAGGAAGATGTTCCTTCTTTTTCTTTTTTATGATGTATTTTTTATCTTGTCAGGATGTGAGTTATACTGATAATTTTCTTCTGTTCCACACTACTACTGACAGGAGCAAAAAAGATCAATCATGAGATTTAATTTTGTAGTTGAAAAATCCATTTCCCAATGTCTACTGTTATATTACCACTGTATATAAGTGCTAACTATATTTCTTTCAAGTTCTCTCATTTTTTTATTTGGAAAATCCATCATGCTTTTTATTTATTTTTCTTACTTTTGCCCCTGCAGACTCCATGCACATAGAGGACATGGAGGCGGTACAGAAGCTGCAGGACGCTCTCCACGAGGCCCTGCAGGACTACGAGAGCAGCCAGCATCAGGAGGACCCGCGACGGGCTGGCAAACTGCTCATGACGCTGCCCCTGCTGAGGCAGACGGCCACGAAGGCTGTGCAGCACTTTTACAGCATCAAGGTGCAGGGCAAGGTGCCCATGCACAAACTGTTCCTGGAGATGCTGGAGGCCAAGGTCTGATCGGAGGCTGATCGGCCACGGCAACATTAAGGAGGCGGAGAGCGATTTGAACCAAGGTTGGGGGTTCTCAAGAGGGGGAGACACACATTAGGAGTGCAGGACAGAGACTGGCATCTCCCGCTCCTCCTCTTCCTGGAATCCTGGGACACAGAATAATAAATTAAAAAAAACAAGTGGAAAACTTGGTTATTAGTATAAATATTAAAATAATTCAGATTAATTTAAAATATATAAGAAATAATATGTACAGTAATTTCTTTTTTTTTTTTTTGGTAATTGTCAGTGGTCATGCTGTGTATGAAGAAGGACCCTTCTGCTCCTCAGCATCTTCAGAATAAGTACATCTTGATAACAAGATAACAATTTTTGTTTTTCCAGAAAGCGAAAAAGTTCCTAAGAAATTGTTCAAAAGAAAGAAAAGGTGTCAACAACCTTACACAGACTCACTTGTCTCACATTTTGGTTTTTTTTGCTTTGTCTGTTTGTTTGCCTGAACTCAACTAGGACATGTAAATACTTATTATTTGGAAGGTTGAGTGTACAGTTCGAAGTCTGGCAAACCTGGTGGCCATTTTTTTCTTGTTCTCCTCCTGCAAAAAAAAAACAAAGAAAGAAAAGAAAAAAAGAGTTGAAACAAGGAAAGTCGTTACCTAAATGTGAACTCTTTTATCAGTTTAAATGTCCATGGATATACCTCTCCAGAGCAGTGTGATTTTTTGTGTATTTGTCTCAGACTGGAAAACCCGCTGGTCACATGTTTAACCAATCTAGCATAGACAGGTAAAAATAGTCAATTGTCTTATGTAGTAACTCAGCAATAAAGAAAGCTGTTGGAAAGTCAGGCTAATTTCCTATCATTCATGTGCTATTCAATGCTGCTGTTGCTTAAAGACCAACTCAGTCACATCTGTGGGGGGCACACTCATATTTCTCCTCTGCTGCAAAGGTCTGCATTGGTGGTTCTCACGCACTAAACCCCAGATTTGGCTGTGGGTTAAGCCTGTGGAAATTGCCTCTCGACATGCAAATAGATGACCTGATTCAGCCTAGGTGAAAGATAATCAGCAGATTTGGTCTGGAAGTTTCAAAGGATTTATGCCGAGTGGCAGAAGTCTATGAGATTCCGTGTTCAATCAGAGGTCCATATGTCAGCCGGGCTCTATTTTTGGACCCCCTTTAAGCTTGTGGCCGAGCTGTCCCACACACAGGGAGCAAGGTGTCCAGCATCTGCTCTCGCCATTTTAGACACCTCCCATCTTTTAATAGCTGTGCCTGCTTTTATAGGGCTTCAACCAAACGGAGGTAAATGGCAGGTGCAAAACAGAAGTGGTGGCACTTCACAGTGGGTTTATTTTTACACAGCGGGAGACTGTTTTCTGCACAGCCTCACGCCAGGAGTACAATAGACACATGGAACAACACTTCTTGACCTCATGTTGACACACTGGCCGGTGCAGAGTAACACCCTCCCCACCGACCAGGAGGCAGGCAGGCATCGGTGATGAGAACTCAGAGCGCCCAATCATGCACATGTGAACAGCTATGCAAGAAACAAAGTGTCAGCAAGCCTCAAAGGGAAACAGCAACCTGATAGTATGTTTTTACATGGTGTGATCTCTGGTGGGTGAAAGATCTCTCCCCCCTGCTCCCCTTGTTTAGCTACAGGTTCATTATACTAAGCATGCCGTCCACTTTTCTCCGCGTAAAAAAGAGAACACGTTGGAGGGGATTGCTTAAACTGCTGTAGGATTTTATGTGACGTGACAAACTGTGGCTCCGTCACAATAATATAAAACTGTGATGAAAGGACTCTCTGGCCTTGCATAGGTAAGAGTTGCAGCTGTGCTTGGGCTATCAAAAGCAGGCAGCAATCAAACGGCCCGCATGCCTTTCTGTTCATCAACTTGATTGGCCACAAATGGAGGATGACAATCATCTTCTGTTCATCCTGAACTTAAACTAGCCACAGTCCAGTTAACATGCTCCACTGTAGAGGGTAAAACTGTAACTTATTTTGTTGTTGTGCAATACAGCAGGGACCAATTCTGACTGAAGTCATGCAACAGGCATGCGTTTAGCATAACTTCATTTAACATTATTTGGGAGAAATAAGCAAAATTACTTTAATCAAAACAATCAGTTTTGTATATGAGACTATTGTCTTCTCTGATTTGGTCGTGTTTTAGATAAAAATTGCAGTACAAAATTTAAAAAGCAACATTTTTACACATTTTGATGATTGTTTTTCATTTTATCCTCCATTATGGCTCTGTAATAAGTAAATAAACATGTCTTACATTACAAATTGTGTCCATAGCTGTACTGTAAATATATCAGCATCGGGTTGTCAAAATACCATTGGAAAACAAAGTACGCAGCACCCTGCTGACTACTACCTCATTATCATAATGTCAATCTTTGTCTGATTCAACTTTCTGCTCTGTAATATTCTCACATCTTTCACATACCTGAGCCACCACTGTTTTTATATATATTAAAAAAAAGGTTTCTCTCCCTCATTGCTCTTGCCAAAACATTTGTAACTGTAGTTATGGATCTTCTCATCCTGCTCATCCACAACAGACTGTTTGTGAAGGTAAAAGCATGCTTCACGTCGACCATCAATGGGCGCAATCCCCATTTTGGTTTCAGTGTTTGTATGAGCATCAGTGTGTCAGAATTGGTCCCTTGATGACAAATTGCAGATAGGGACAGGTAACTGAGTTCCTGCTCCTGTGCTACGAGTATTTATTGTGTGAAATATATCATTTGGCAATGGTGTACATTGATATCTCTGATTGTTGAATCACCAATATCTGTGTAACTTCTGTTTTGATTTTCAAAAGGGTAAAGGAATCAATGAATTAAATACTCACTGAACTCTGTGATTCTTTTGTGTTTTGATTGAAAATCTGTATAAATCAAATTGACCAACTGCAAGTTAAAACCAAAACTTTTCAAAACAGCACCCCTTTTAGTCTTCTAAACATCTGCATGCTAATGATTCACATATTTTTTTCTTTATTGTGTTCACAGTACCACCAAGATAGTGTTTCTTCTCAGATATTAATTTGGTGTAACAACTCCTAACCTGACCTTGCTTTCTTCCTGGTATAAATACCCATTCTGATATGGCCAAACATCCACCACAGAGTGCAGAGGTGAGATGGGACAAAGAGCAGATTGGGGGATCCCAGAAGACCAGAGATTGGTTGGCTGTGAGTGAGGCAAGCCAGTGAGAGATTCACCCGGGCCACCCAACCATCCAGCAATCAACCACAGGCGCTGCAGGGCCAGGGACTGTTGAAAATGGATCCGTCACAGGAAACAGCCAGACAGACACGCTAACACTGATGGCGGTGGGGGAAATGGGACTGGGGGGTGGTGGCACAACTCCATTATTTCAGGAAGCTGATATTCCAGGGAGTTAAAGTATTCCCTTCTCTATATAATTATGAGAGCCAATTTCCCTTTTTGAAATAATATCTTGCCAACCAATTAATTGTAATAATCCTCCATGTTGAAACAACGGCATCATAAGACAAGAGAAAAGGGAGATGAACCGAGAATGGAGGGACAGGAAAAGATCTAGAGCTCGCTGGTGCCAAGCCCTGTGTTTTTAAAAGCAATGTACTCCTCGTTTCTCATGCAAATCGTGCAGTTGGGCCAGATATAGGCATCAATAAGTTTCTCACAGATACAGTAGCGAGGCAATCATTTACCTCCATTGGCAGGTCAAAACACCTTTCATTAGAGTTACGCGACATCTCATCAAGATGCGGCCCCCACTCGCAGCTGTATGACTGCTGTGTATTGCTTAAGTGTTTTTCATTATTCCCAAAGCAACGTGATGATGGTGAGGGAAAGGATTACACGTCAGGGTGAATGATTGGGTTTGAACAGAGCTGCTGCATACACTTTGTATCAACCCAGGCCTCAAATTACACTTAGGTTGAAAACGGAGCACGTAAATGCCCAGGAGAGCTTGTGGCACAGAAATGAAGAGTGGGCCACCATCTTTCTGCCTCTGCTTCTCTCTCACATGCGTACACTTTTCATCCCTTTCTTTTGTCAAATTTTGCTTTGACCTCCCATGTCTGACTCCCTTTACCCCGCCCTCCCTCCCTCCCACACGCATTGCTCCTTGTTTTTTGAGGCACAAACATTCTTTATAGACATTCGTATTGTTCCACTGATTCTGTTATGTGTATTTATTGCTCCATTTGTGAAATTGGAGGCACTGGCCGACAAGCCTATTACTATTCAATAACAGGAGCGGGGCATTTTCACAACCATAGAGCTATCAATGTCCCAGACAGAAACGTTACGTCACATCAATTTCAAAAGGCAGACAGATTGCTATATTGTTGTTGTGTATTATATTGGAGAAGAAAATTCACCCATCTTGGCAGAGGAAACTGAATGCCAGCAGTCAACAACATGTCTGGTCTTTAACAAAAGGACAATGTAATGGGCTCAGGAGTAGATCTATTTCCTAATAGATCCTGGTTACTGCTGTGCTGTACCTGTCCCACTGGCAGTATCCGAGCCACGCATCCCCACACCTCTGACCCTGCCCAGAACTGATCAATAGGCTGTCAAAGTGCCTAGCAGGCACACAGATCTGGCCATCTGAGATTTCACCCTCTCATTGTTCATCTTCGCTGTTTTAAGTGCATTTATCAGGTTACACTCCTGCACCACTTAATGCATGGATGAGCTGCTGTCCTCAAAAACCTGATGGCCATCAGCACGACCTTTGTCCCAGTTTGTCAAAATACTTTGATTACATTTATTATCAAATCATTGTGCAATCATAAAAAGGAAAGGAAGTACTTTTTTGGGGGTGGGGTGGGGGGTAATCTCAGTATGCTTTAGCTGTCCAACAAAAATCAGGAACAAAAAGTGTAATATGACATCTGTTTCTCTCTGGACCAATTAATTTATTTTTTCAAACGGAGCTGCAAAAGGGATTTTCACTGTTCCAATCACAGCAGAAATTATGCAAACCCATAAAATCTCTTGAGACTAGGTCCCAAAGGATACAGAAAAAAAGGCTCCACACGTGAAGAGGTAGGATGAGACCACACTGACCCACTGAAGCTGCAAAGGAAAACAACCAATATCACTGAGTTTGTGTTCTCCAACACTTAAAGATTGCAGGAACACAAGTGCCATGAGAGAGCAGGTAAACTATAAACAGACACACACACTCTTACACACACACAGATAAGTGCATGTTAAGGGTTTTGTCCCTTCATTTGAGATTTATTTACCCATACTGTATCTTTATCTGTGCTGCTCACTGATAGGAAGCTGCAGGGGAGCAGAAATATTTCCAACTATCTGCCAAATGTATCTTCTTCCACCCAAGGAAAGCATGGTTGTGAAATGTGTGTATGAGGAAGGATGGCTTTTCTTCCAGCTGTTTTATTACCACTGCCATGTATTCACATGTTCTTATGGGCTTTTCCAATTTAACCACTGGTTTGGGAATAATGAAGGGAGATAAGAAGCATTGATAAACATAAATATGTCCATCAACTGGAGAAAAACTTACGCGGGATGGTGTGTGTGCTCACTTCACACGTCCTTAACACAGTTATAGTGATATTACCTTGTGTCAGTCTTGTGTTTTGAATTGTATTACAATATTTGCTTCATCTGAGTGTGCAGGTGGGATTAATACTTTAGACAAGTCGTGAACTATCAACATCTTACCTGTGGTAGATAGCTTTTTGAAAAAAACCTCTGTTTAGAGAAATGGAATTTAATTCTCACTGGATTGTCAAATTAAAGGCTAAAATGTAATGTGGTAGTAGCTGGCAGTCATTTATTACACATACTCAAAGAGCTAACAGATCATGTAAGATATTACAATATTGCATGAGATTGCCCATAATATTTTCCAGATTTGACTAAATTGTCAAGAAAATCTGTAATTTCTCAACATTAGATTATCTTAGTCTTAATCTCTGACATGAAAGGCATGTGGACAATATGCATTTCTTCAATGAATGTTTCATTGAGGGTTCACAATCCACTTTGGTCTTTGTACTGCTTGAATTTGCTCGTCAATCTGGTCAGATATAAACTCTGTTTCTCCAAACTGAGAATGTTCCAAGAGATGTTCCAAGAGATAACCATCCCACAGAACCCAAATTCAAAAGATCTAATTTTATGTTTACTTTTTTCTTGAGCAAAATAAGTCGATGCTGTGTTAACATTTGATTCAAACTGCACATTTATAATAATAAGATGTTATGCTGTGCGCAGAAAACCGATCTGCACTGTTCTTGTTGGAACAACACGGGTTCCGATAATTCTGGGGTACGAGGACCGGGGAGGAAATGTTCCGGCTCGACTCCAGAGGGAAGCCATGGATGAGCCTGACCTTTTCCGCGTGTCAAGCAAAGGTTAGAAATCTCCGATGGCCTTAAAGCAAATGCACTTGTTTGCCATAATGGAGGAGACCCAGGCCCTTTTTTGAGCCAAAGACCGGGTCTGGTCCCAGGAGATTCCCCTCTGATGGAATTCTGTGTCTTTCTACACACAGACGTTCTCACTCATACACACCTGCTGTCTTCACTACTATCTGCTTCACCACATAATTTAATACCAGTAAGTGTCAGGGTTTAGCGTGTCAACCAAACCAAGTGTTTTCCGTAAGCATAAATTACTTTACATGTTAGAAAACGTGCAACATCTTTTACATTGTCCTTACTATCATTTCCACATCATTTCAGAAATGAACAGGGAGTCAAACGCCACGATAAGAGTGCATGTGAAGTGAGAAACAGATACATGATCAGCATGGCAAGACCTCAGCATTGAAATCACCCATCCCTTATCCTCATATGAGCTACACTATAGAAATCTCATAAATATTGGTGGGGCCCATAGACGTGCTGTACACCCTATAACGCATGTGGTCGCTCATAATTCACACATATATATTCATAAATGTGATTTTGTATTTAAAATATGACTCATAAAGCCTGATATATGAAAATTGACAGATCATACGTGATTCTGGAATTAAATATCATAGAGATCACATGTTTTATGTCCTTTTCCTCTCCTTGCTTGAGAAAGGAGCCTTGACCATGCAGGTAATTTACAGTGTTATGGGAGGAGTGCAAAACATGCTGTAAATAAATAAGACTCGACCCATTTCATTTTAGGACAGTGAGGAGGTAAGGAGCCCCCCCCTCCTCCTCCTCCCTCAGTTCCCCTTCCCCTGATGTCCTGTTGAAACAGTGATGTCCCCTCACTAGGTGCATCTGTATATCACCCGGAGAAGAGGGGACTGCAAATGGGGCAGCAAGCGACACTGCGCAGTCCATTTGCTAATTTCAATATGGTGGCCGTCTGCGTGGGTATGGCCTTGGGCAGGGTAGCAACCCCCCCACCCCCCACCCCCCACCATCTTTTAGCTTGTTCCCCTGTTCTCTCGCCCAAGTGTCCCTTTGACCTTGCACTCAATCACAGACCTAATAGAACACATATTGACATTTTAAGAAACTATGCACAAATCACATCTGCTTTGCAAACTGCTGACATATTTCATTTGGAAAAATAAATCAGATGAATGTTATTTGTGTTATTTTTTTTCTTAACCAATTCTTTAAAAGGCAACAGCACTTCCAGGACTTTTTCTAGTCTCTTTGTGTTATTAAAGCTCATATATCTGCAGGCAATTTAGAGCATTTTTTTAGTTTAATTAACACCGTCACTAAGCATGAGTGTTCTCTATCGCATGAACATAATGTAACAAATACAGTAGCTGCCTTTGAATAACTCTGCAGAGCTCTGTACAAGATCAGTGTTCAGCTCTACAGTGTAATATAAAATCAGCAAATTAAGTAACCTTCATTCAAATCCTTTTTTTTAATTATTTCACCTGCTTCTTCAGCCCAATGATTTTCTCATATAAACCTTTCTGAAATGGTAAAAAAATAAAATTCTTCAAAACTTTTTTGTCCCCGTATAAACACGTCACTCCTTGATCATATTGTCTTTTTTATGACCTCACATCTGACTGACTGCATTTTAAAGGTTTACTGGCCCATGAATCGTGATTAAAACATCTTCCATTAAATGTTTTACAGTTGTTGCAGTTTGTGAATATCCACAGCCTCTGTGTCTTCTCTCGCCCTCCCTCTCATTTTATCCGTGTGTGCACGATTTGAGCGAGCGCACATGTGTGTGTGCACAACTGTGTGTTTGAGGGAAAGGTGTTAGAGCAGGAGCAGAGGGAATATCACACAATCCTCTGTGCATTATTGTAATTAGATTTCCCAGGATAGCTCAATTAAGTCATACTGCTCCGGGGACCCAGTGGTTTGTGGTTTGACACTCACTCACAAGGGGTCCGGTGTGTTAAGTAATGCAGAGACACACAACTAAAATGGACACCAAATCAGACAAATAAGACAAATTTGTCTTTCTATTTCAAACAAGCGGCATGTTTGTTTTCCTGTTTGTTTGCTTGGACAGAAGACAAGTAAAGGTAAAGCTTGTGGAGCAGCTCAGCTTTTAGGATGCTGCTGCAGAAGACAGGAAGCACACAGCTCCAAATGTAATTTGATGCATATTGTAATGAGAAGAGCTCCATCTATGGACCACCTGTTGAACTACATTTATGATCCAAACCTTTAAATCCAGCTAAAAAGTTCCTGCAGTGTGCTGGAGACAGCCTGAGGCTGGTAGATGATTTCAAACCTTATTTTTAGTTGCAACTGTATAAATCTGATGGACACTCAGTATTACTGTAGAGGTCAGCTTTAAAGGGCCGTCTCGGCTTTCTGTGATTATTTATTTGTATGAATGGCAACAAACGTGAATATGTTTGGAGGAATTGCATGTCATGTGTGGTGACAAAGGGAGATTCAGCAGTTTTGATGATATGTGGTTACATTACCGCTCTCAAGGCTGGCGCCGAGTTTAAATGCTCCAGTAACATTTCCTTTTATTTATATCCGCAGACCTTGGCTGAAATAAATGAGTTGAGACAAGTGTGAGGGCCCGATGTTACGAACAATTTCTTCCTGACATCGGGAAACGAGTATGCGCAAGACATTCAGCTCTTTCACTGCCACTGGCTGACAGGCCGTCCCAGCTCGGCAGCAGGAGGCCTCTTAAAAAGATTCAATGTCGGCATCAACGTGAAAGTCGTTGTGTCATTATCTTAAATCTTAACTATCCAGCAGGATGAAAGTGTGAGAGACAACCATATCTGTCAGGGGTCGGGAAGAGGTGTTTTATTCTCTGTGTACAGTGAGCACCCCTCTTGCGTGCTGAGATTAGCAGTCCCAATCGAGGAAGTCACTCCGTAAGGGTCATTTTGCTGCCTGTCTTCGATTTACTGCCACTTTTAATATTCTGTCATAGTTAAATTTTTTATTGCTCTCTTTTATGATCATATCCTTATGTCCCATGCTTATGAACTTTTCTATGCAAATCACTTACTTGAATCAAAAATTGAGCCGTGTGCTCCTTGTTTTCAGGCAGCTGAGGCATCAGAAGACACTGAGGCCTCCTATCATCAACGGAAAATCCCTCATTTCTGACAGTGTGTGGGCTCTGCCGAATGGAAGGAGACAGCTGTGCAGGCAAAAAACAAAAGCAAATCACTCGAAAATGTTTGGAATTCATATTTGACGTCAGCAAAATCCAACAAATATTCACAAGTTTCTGAAAGAAAAAGTGTTTGAGTGCACTGTAAGAACAAACAGATCATCCTGAGCCAGATGTAATGATTCTATCTCCTTTTTTTTTCTTTGTAACACAGCACATAAACCCACTGGGGACTAGTTTTTCAGAGCTCAACATTTGTACTTGCTTCACCCCACTGTATTTTCACACTCTTCTTGCTCCCTGACGGCTGCCCTGTTCTTGTTTTCTCTTCCTCTGAGGCTTGACAGGCCAGTGGATATCTCTGCTTCTAAGAGAAAGACAGAAAAAGAGAAGAGAGGAGGATTTACACTCTTATCCTGTGCAAAGATGCAGAAAGCCATGCCTTTCATTATGGAACATCCAACCAGACTCCTGAAAGACTGAGCAGTGGCCAATCAATATGACAACAGTATGATCGCACTTTTTCACAATAGTTTTCTGCCTTTCTTTCACCCCAAGTGCATACTTGCATTGATTTTGATTGGGAAAGGTGCATCGAGGAGAGGTTAGCATGACCAGGGTGATGTGTGGATGTAAAAGGGGCCTCTAAGTGCTCATGAATGGTCCTAATGAACATAGCAAATGGAGACATAAAGAGGAAATGGGTACACTTTTCACTTTAGTCTGACATACCGTTGCTGCCCCCCAAAGCCCTTGAAGGGGCATTTGGAGAGGGTGCGACCATGCTTCAACTACTCCTGCTCCTCCTCGGACTAATTGTTGAGGATATTGACCTTGGTAGGAGTAGAAAATGATGGAGGGAGGGGAAACTGGGTGAAGGGTTGAGGTGGCTCACAGGCAGGCAGGTTGCATTAAAGTGGAACAGACTAAAGCAATTTTGGCCTGTTGGGCTTTTTGAAAAAAACTCACAATTAAAAAGATGAAAATGAGTGAATCTAACCTTATGAATACAGCATCATAACAGATGGAATCAATTACCCCATCTTCTGCCCTCATTTTCGACCCATGTCATTGATTAGGAGCACACACAGCACTGTTGGATCTATAAGAGAGTATGGAGGGGGTCTCACATACTAACCTCCCCATCCCCTATTTCTTGCCCTGACCCTGATCTGTGTTAGACAAGTTCACCATCCCGTTCTTCCTCAAGTCCCAGTCAATGAGTGTCAATACTCCGGATTGTTTGGGCGACAGCGACTGTTGGGGGAGTCGATGCGGGGCTGATAAGCAGCGGGTAGCTGCTTTGTTTTAGTAATGACGGCTTAGAACTGGCGCACACTGGTCCTTCTGTTAACCCACACAACATCACCTCAAACAAAAAACTTTCATCAATATCAAAGGCACAAACACACACTGATAGACATTCTGTTAGCAGCTCCCACATTCACCCCACACCTCTCAGCTTCATGACAACTAGCACATGAAACTATCGAAGATTTCACAGAACAATTTCTCAAATAATTTGAGTCAAGTTTCTTTTAAATATATTTCATTTTAACAATAAATAAACCCTCAGTTACATTTGATGTTTGGGCACTGTCATTTTGCAGACATGTAGAACAAGATATCAGGAAAATGTATAAAAGCTGAGCCAGAAAATTAAAAAATTTACCCCAAATTATCTCACATGCAATGAAGAAACAATACTTAAACTTTCAACATAAATTGTCTTGTATCAGTTTTTCCCCTGTACAGTATTGCTGGAATGTGGTAAATCTATATCTGAAAACAATGTATTACGTGAGTTTTCTTGCTGTCAGATTAGTCAATTGTTTATATTGGAAAATTCACCACTAAAAAAAATTAAAGTTTTATTTACCACAGGTATTAAACCAACAAACTGAACTAAACATAGATTTCTGTATTCCATTTAAATACCACTTTAGCATAAAACAGCAGAACTGTGTCAGTATGAAGCACATTCCTGCATAAATTGTGACAAAGTGCTCACTTTGTTATCTTGAATTATATTTCCTTAGAGTGAAACTCTGTTTTTTAAAAAACTATTTAAAATAACAGGTTAGAACAACTTATTCTAATATCTGTTTATTCTCTCTGCTTTTATCAGGTTTTAATATTTTGCCAATTTAGCTTCTTCAAATGATAATCCAATAAATCTTGAATGAATTTTGGCTTTTGTCCTTCTTAAAGAATTTGACCCTTAAAAACAAAATGCGATATTGTTACCAGCAGTGGTATTA
Source organism: Kryptolebias marmoratus (assembly GCF_001649575.2). NCBI lineage: Eukaryota > Metazoa > Chordata > Actinopteri > Cyprinodontiformes > Rivulidae > Kryptolebias > Kryptolebias marmoratus. The sequence continues at coordinate 14,121,028 of NC_051439.1, forward strand.
CAAACATTTTTTAAATATTTTATTTAATCCAAAGTGATTTGCAGCTCTATATTTGAAGACAGTGTGGTATCTTGTCTGAACTGATATTATTATTTATTTCCATAAATAATAATCTTTAAATAATAAAAATTTTTCCATGGCATTTTTTAAATTTCCACATCTTTTTTCTTGGCTTTTTAAAATTTAAAAAAAAATATATATTTGTACTTAAATATTTTGATACAATTCAAAGCAACATAACTAAAAAATTACATGTCCTCAAAGGTCAAAGGTTAACGAGATGATGTGTTTCAGTTCCCAGCACTCATTATTGTAAATAAATTAGAACACTTTAGGATCTAAAATCCTCCTTTTTATTTTTCCAGCTGATTAATTGCCAGCTTAATGGCATTTTATAATGTTACATTAACACTTTAACAATTTAACACTCTTGCTTCTGCATTGTAATATTCAAAGTTCATTAGAAGTAAATCACATCTTACTACTGATGAAGAAGTATTGTGACTGAAATTGTAATTCTGATTTATATCTAACCAGAAAATACAGCACAATGGAAAATCAGGGATGCAAACTCCAAGCACACACACAGTATAGAACGTGGCCATGCAAACACTTCCATTCAGATGCTGAAATGTTGGAATGCACATAAGAATGGATTTGCTGTAAAAAATAAAAATAAAGTCTGAATTTTCTCGTTTCTCAGGCAGGTATGGTTGTATCTTAACACAGTCTGTAGAAATGACTGACACAGTTCACATTTCATTGTCTGAATACTTCTGTTTAGTTTACAGTCCAGTGTTTCATCTCTACAAAGTTGTACTTGACGGTTTGACTCTGTGCTGTAAAATCATCTTCCCGCACTGTAATTTTCCCCAACTATTAAATGTCATGTTTAACAGACTAATTTACTTCTCTTCACAGTGTTAATTTTACAGTATGTAGACACACTTTACAGATACAACTAAACACTGAAATCTCATAAATCATAACAGTATAAAATAGAATCATTGTGATATATTTATTAAATTAATATGTGTGGTGAAGACAATGAAAGAATCATGTTTCCAATGGACCATTGCCCATGTTAACATTTTACATAAAAAGGCTGTTCCCCTTTTGCTTTGACCACTCGGTGGACTGTACGACTGCAAACAAAAGCCTTTTTACAACAAAGCATGCCTTCTCTCCTATGACAGCCTTTTTATGGCATGACAGTTGCACTATACCTCCGCAATTACTTTTCAATTAGCACGATGAACATTTCCAACACTGCGGCACAATTATTTTATAGCCCAGTGTCTTAGCCCATTAATGGTGCTACCAACAGCTCGGGAAGTGATAAACCATCTGGCCAGGCTCCCGAAGAGATAGAGCACACTTAATGGAGTGAAAAAGTAAAAGCAATTAATGTCACATTAATATAATGATAATAATGCCTTCCCTTACAGCTCTGGCAGGCAGAGCAGGGTGGAATGGGACGGGGCTGTCAGGAGAGCTGCTAAGCTGAGAAAAGGAACTCTACTGGGACTCTGCAAAACCCCCAAACAGGGAGGACAACCTCACTGCTGAATGGAAACATTACTCCAGCCAGGGAGAAAACATCTGAATGGAGTTGGAATTGGATATGGCTGCAAGACAGAGTACTGTCACACACATAACTTATAACTAAGAGGATGGTTATAAGTTTGAAATGTAATTGTAAACTGTTTCTTAGCACTGCAAATGCATGTATGTATATGGATGAGGTGTGTCTGCCTGTGCACATGCTAAGAGACATTCTGTGCTTGATTTTATTGGAACCTGAGTGTGTGTGTGTGTGTGGCAGTGCCTTTCTCACCAGTAGCTCCCCTGTCCTATCTCCTGACCCCTCTGTGTTCCCGCTGCCCTGCTCTGTTTGTGTTAATTCCTCTACATCTCCAGGGTGGCTTACATTAGAATATCTTAACCACTGGGCTGCATTAGCATAGCGTGATGGATGCCGCTGAATCTCCATGCCAGATAATGTCCACATTTTGCATTTTAAACTAAGCTATGCTTTGGACGTGCTATCCATTTTCACAGGGGGAAATGAGGTCCTGGTGGGAGAGCGCCTGGCACTCTGTCATCCCAAGCAAAGCTCCCAGCCAAGCTTTTATGACACCTTTGGGGCACCACACAGAGACAGGTTGAGGGTCAATGTCTAGCACTGGTCAGCTGTGATGTCACATAAGCACTTAGTAAACTTGTGTGTCAGCTTACTCCACTTGTTTTTTAAAAGCTTGCCAAAGTTGGGGATGGATCAAGCGCTCGTGTAGTTTGCAATATTCATGCGTTTCCTTATGTTCACCTGTCCACCAGTCGCCCTGAAGTACACCCTGTTATACTTTTCATGGCGTTACTTTCACGTGAAGCGTGATAAATCTTGCATAATTTAAAAATTTAAACTATATAGTCCCACAGGTGACTTTTGTGCATATGCCCATGTGCAGTTAGACAGCTTTGACTGTGAAAGAGTGTTGATTTCCATTACAAGACTGTCTCAGTCGCCGGCAGTTGATCAATAGAAATAAATCAGTTGGCTCTTTTATGTGATGTGAGATAGTTGTACATTTATAAGCCTCTTTATGAGATAGGATCTCAACACTCAAGCTTGAGTGATACACACTGACACACCTAGATGCAGGCCCAGGTCCTTGATACCTATTAGGCAGGAGAACAACAACAACATATTTGTTTTTACAGTGAATATCTACAGATTATTGTTTTATCCTTTGTAGAAGGGATAATAATACTTAGGTTGCGTTTTTACCGGGCATCAACCTTTAAATCTGATTGCATAGTGAGATAATGCAATGGGAAATGACATTACTGTTGTCATTTTGAAGCACAATATTGTGTTGCAGTAAAACATCTGGAAAATTTGCTCCTGTGCAAAGACTACGCAAATGCAGCAGAATGATTCGCTGATTGATAAGTAGTCTCCTTGATTTTTCTTCACACAAGCATGAAAGGCATTGCTCTGTAGCCTAATAATTGCGTAATGTTCTGCTAATTACGTTTGACTAATTATGTATCTTTTATGTGGCAATATACGCCGGGAGTTTTCCCTCCTATTGCAATATAAGTCCCGGCTCTGCTTCATTGATCGTGATTGGACACCAAGGCCTTAATTTTCTGTTTATTTTTTAATTAAATATTAGCTTTAACCATGCTGAAGTGTGTGTGTGTGTGCGTGTGTGTGTGGGGGGTGGGGGGACGTAATTAAACTATTTTATCCTCCTACCCATTGACCGCTCCAGAATGTGATCAAGTGAGACTCAAGCTTTAATTAGATGCTTGGACATTAGTGTTTTTTTTTTCTTGAGGTTAAAAAAAACAGGCAGGATGCTTTCAACACCAAGCACATTGACTGAGCTCAAATTACATCCGCCTTTAAGTAGCGAATTGATTTGGGGAGGGGTTGGGCTGCCTTTACGAGCTAAGTGTTTGTGAATAGAGCTACAGCATATAGCTCCTCTTCTGTCCCCTCATGTGCTCCATAAAGAGGGATCCACTGGAATGAAGTGTGGACTGTGGAAAAAAAAAACAGCAGAGATAATTTAACAGCATATGTGTAGATGAAAAAAAAAGGGGTGCTGTAGCAAAGAGAGGACGTCTCAGAACAGAAAGAGAGATGAGTGTGAACTAAAAAATGTGTGTGTGTGAGTTGTGAGGGGGATTAGAGGTGGAAAGCAAGGTGTCACTGCACTCTTGTTCTCTTTCTCCACAGATGATGGATCGCAACAGTGGGGAGAACAAAACCAAGCATTCCTCATGCTGTCACCACAATGAAACAGGGACATAACAGGATTTGGTCACAATGCGAGCTGAGCACTTCAGAGAGATGCCTGGCCATCATACCACTTCTACTGGAAGTCAAAGACTCCATCCATCACGCATAACGTCCCTTTAGCATTTAACTGGAGCTGGTCCTCCTGTCTTCTATGAGACTTCCCAGTCTAACTCAAGTATGTGAGCTCAAGAATGTGTGTGTGGTGAATTTATTTTACTGCTTATTGTTGTGCTGTTTGGAAAAACATTTAATGTATTGTGTGCATTTAGACAATACATTAGGTAGTTTAAAACTATTTTTTTCATACGTTCTCAGGAAGCAGAAGGTGCCCTGCAAATTCAAAGCATTAATTTAAACACATATAGAGGATTTTACTCATGATATGTATATATAAAAAAAGAAATTGTGGGCATTGCAGTTTAAAGCCAAGTTTAAAGCAGATTTTTTTTGTCCTAAATAAATTCTGATCTGAAAAGGTTTCATTGAGGTTTATGGTGTCAGGATTTGGGTTTTTGTATTCAGTTTATTGCTTTTATTGTCTTCATGTTTCAGTTTGAGATTATTGTTTATTTTATTTAGTTATCTTTGTTAATCTGGTCTTAGTTCAGTTCTTGTTCCTTGTGTCTTTGTTTCCTGTCATTATTCACCTCTCCTCAGTCAGTCACTTGTTTCCCTGCTGCGCCCATCTCCACCTGCTCCTCGTTATCACTCACCTGTGCCCACTTCACTTAATTACCCTCTGTCTTTAAAACCAGGTCATCTCCATTTACTCACTGGTTTGTTTGTCTGTTTCCCTAATGTCTGGTTCTGCTCGTCTCTTGCCCGTGTCCATTCGGTTTTTGTATTTAGTTTGTTTTGTATTTAGTTTTCTTCTTGCTGCCTTGTCAGCGTTTTGTTTTTGGTTTTCTTTTATTTTAAATAAATTAGTTTCTTTTTCATCATGAGTCTGCGCTCTGGGTTCACCTCCTTTTCCCCACACCATGACATATAGTAACACTGTTTTGGAGTGATGCAGTGAAAAAGAGCCAGGACGCAGACTAGGAGGCAGATTACTAGAAACTTTAATCAAAAATTAAAAAAAAACTGACAGGGCAACAAAATAAGCAGCCATTGGGGGAGAACAACGGGGCATAAACCAGAACAAACACTATGACAGAACGATGATTGAAGGTTAACTGGATGTAAAAGTATACAGGAAGGGGTGATTACTGAGTATGTGCAGGTGGGGCTAATGAGGAGATGAAGATGTGGGAGTGATTAACTGAAGGCAAGGCTGGGTGAAAGAAACAAGGGTCAATGGCAAAGCAGAGGAATAAGAAAACATGCTAAAAACAAGAAAATATTCAAATGAAAACACAAGGAAACTCATGACTGAACTTACAACAAAACAAATTGACTTAACATGTAAAACAAACACAAAAATCCCAAAATCATGACTTTGACTGACTTTCACATTGCAGTATTTTTCCATCAGATAATGACTTTGTCCCTTCATGTGGTCTGTTTTGCAACATATGAGCTGTTAACAGTCCACAGTCAACACTGTTTTATAATTCCAGATTTTCCTATAAATATCACCTAATGTGAAACAGACAAAGATGGAAAGGTTTATGAAAGAGTGTTTGCATTGCACACTATGAAATTTTGGTGACTGGAGGTATTTTAACACGACAGAAGTCCCCTTTGGTCTTAATCCTGTTCAGATTAGCAGTTATCTCTGTTTTTCCAAACTGGGGTTACTCAGATGGTTATCTACTGCAGGTAAAACACTGACTGCTGATAACAATTCCAGAGAATTCTTTAAAATATTGGAACTATCTTTTTAATAGTTAATAGACAAATATAAGCATTGAAGTTCCAATGTAAATTCTCTTTGCAAATATAGCAGAGTTTAAACATAGAAAAAAGAACACAATGAAGATGCTTTTACAACTAAAATAACATTATTTATTGTGGACACTAAAAGGTGTGTTGTCTCCCCACCTCTCAAGTTTCCAGAGCAAAGAGTACTGCTCTATTGATACTGGTGGGCTGTGCCCCCCAGTCCCACTACCAACTATGTGGGAGGACAGCATCTATAGACTGGCTATTGACTGGCTGGTAGCAGGTGATAAACCTGATTGTGGAGTGTTCCTGTTTGTGATAATGTGAATGTTGTGCTGTGAGGAGCAGAAGTGAGTTGGGGGTGGGTAGGGTAGACTATAGAAAATGAGGGATTGGAGGTGGGGAACATTGAAAGGGGGAGTTGCATTCTCAAAATTAAAAGTTGTAGCCTATTAGTCTGTGTTTGGTAGCTAAGCACGCGCCCATGCCTAGCATGGCTGCTAATAGGAAAAGATGTGTGGAAGTGTATGATTTATGGTTGCACGCAGGCAGGGGTGGAATAATTTGGTGCAGAACGGGTACTTACTGAACGGCAACAACTCGGCTACTTATCCGTACTTTCTGGTGATAAATTAGCTCTTGTTTAAAGTAGCTGGAGACCCATTTTTCATTTTGATTACTACACTTGATATCTCTTTCTTTCTTACTCTCTCTTTGTCAGCAGTGGTTCTTAGCATTTTTGTGTATGGTTCGGTGTATGGTAGATGTGTGTGTTTTATGCTACTGATTCTTAACTCCTCCATGACTGGAAACACCAGCTCATTGCTATGCAAAAACAAGCTAGCATTGTTAATTGCAAAGAGACCCAATATGGTCAGAGCGACATGGATTTTCTCATTGACCATGAGCTGTTTTGCTGCAGCTGAATGCAAAGCTCCTGTCAATCAGTGGCCGACCCCTGCTGGGACCTTTCTCTGCTCCGACAAGGTTCTCATTGATCCTTCTATTGCCCCTTTGACAGGAAGCGGCTTCAATGGGGGAAATAAGCAGGTAAAATATTAAGTTATACGTCAGCTTCCAATCAATAAACAGAGCCAGGGGGAGAGACATAGCCAAGTCCCTTCAGCCACAGCCCCACTAGCCAGGGGGTAATGTGACTGAGGTCTGTGGATAACCCCAAAGACCTGCAGGCAGAGCTGAAACTGTGTTCGTGCTCCCTGAATAGTGCCATCACACAAAGTCCACTGCCAAGTCCTGCAGCATTAGCTGGCACTCGCTCTTATTGTCCTCCGTTTGGCACCACCACCCATGTCTGTGCCCAGGCAGAGCTGGACACTCTACAAACAGCATAAATAAAACATATGAGAGCTGTAATGAGAAAACAGCAGCAGAGCCAGCAGAGTCAGAGTTCAGTGTCCATTGATATACTCGGACAGACAGCTCAAAAAGAGTCCTGAATAATTACAACAGAAGGTGGAACAGCTCCATCTTTGGTTTTCACAGAGCACTGCAGTGCCACATTGATCTGCCTGCGTCTCAAGTCCATTGTTCTGAGTAGCTTGCCCAAATTGGTGACTTTGTAGCCATAGGGTTGGATAGCTTGGCAGGTGTCAGTGGTTATCTCGGTTGGTCTTCTGTGGACAGGACATCGGCGGAGCCCCTGTCAGCCCCCTCCCTGTTACGCCCAGAGGGGCAGGGGCACGAGGGCAGTAGGGCAGCTCAGGGAAAAGGCCTTTCTCCTGCAGGGCTGCATCTCCAGAGCCTGCCCCTCCAGCCCCCTCTCCACTTCCCTCCATGCTTGCGCCTCTGACTGACAGCTATCTTCCAGCTGCGGGACATGCACTCCAGCAACCTACTGCTGATAAAATGTTAATGTAATTAACAGATAATGGCTGTTGTTTTTAGCTGTCAATACTCGGACTGGGAAGGACCGAAGCTGCACAAAGTCACATTCAGATATCTGCCAACCATTGTAGAATTCAATTATTTCAGCAACGCCACCCCTCACCTGTCTGCAGCTGCTAACCTCCACGACGCAATGCCCCTTACTTCTTCCTTTATTGCACAGACACCTGCATCAGATTGGTCTTTATATGGACAGCATTTTTGCTGTTGCAGCTGGAGAGTTGTTTGACTGGCTCTCTGGTCATCTTCGACAAACTTTTTTATATTGCACCATATTTGCCCTGCTCACTGTTTTTATATCATAAATCATGTGTGATGGAGGCAAGCAGCCACAAGACTGCTCTCACCTGGACAGCTCATTGGACAAAAAAAAAAGCAGCCAGCCAGTCTGCCACAAGACAAATGTATTTATATTTGTAACCAAAAACACAACGCCTATCAGGACATGGTCAGTTCTGCTTTAGACATCTCCTTACTGACTATTCTGGTATTTTAATAAGTATCGAGCATCCAAACAAGATTAGGTGCTTCCAGTTTACAAAATGTCACCGAAGGCAGCACTATCACTCATAATAGATGGGTTTATGCAAACAGTGGTGTTTTTTGCCATGCATAAGAGCTTGTTTGGTGTGCACTTGGGTGATGCTGCGTGCTGATATGCAATTATTCTAAAGAGTATCAAAGTTCAGGTGTAAGTCTACCATCTTGCTGTAGCAAAAGGGGATGCTCTGAGCAGCTACAGATTACTGAAAGAATATTCCATAAATAAAGAAGGAAAAAAAAGTGATGATAAGGGGGAGGCAGAGGGTGTGATAAAATACATTCCATAATGGATGGTTCTACTCGTATTCATATTTTGTTTGTGGTCCAGCTTATGGCTGATATGAGTGATAGTTCTCTAGTCTTACCCTTAGCTGAATATAGTCCTAAAAATGTCAGACTGGAACTTTGATCAGTCCATCTCAAGTGTTTGGGCTTCTCCTCCATAATTAACCCAGTTTGTAGTGCTAATGACACCTAATTATCATTTGTGTAACAAGATTGCTCTCATTGCTATAATGAGAAAAACTCCTACAAATGCTGCACTGCTTACAAACGGCTTTCTGCTGTTATTAGCAGAGTGTTTATGCAATCACATCTAATTGAAGTGTTAATTAAATCAGGAATACCGTTTTGCTGAACAAAGCTGCTTAGTAGTGGGAGGTTGGAGCTACGTCTAAATGTCTAAACACCCCTTTTTGTTCTAATCATGACTGCAGGACCAACCCCTCATACTAACAGACAGGCATCATCTCACTCGTTTTATTGCAGCATTATAAGAAAGAAGAAACCAATCACAGATGATTGGCATTCGGATTGGCTGGTAAAATCGGGCCTCCTCCTTCCTCCAAACAATTCAACAATAATTGCCATGCACAAGAAAGAGGAAGGGCTGCTGGCTGGTGACCTTGCCCACCTATCAGTATCCATACACGTGTGAATGAAGGCAATCTCAATTGACCAGATGCACACAAGAGAACAATGAAATATCTGCATTTAATATGTAGTTAAAGTAGAAAATGCACACTGAGATGTTTAATAAATGTGTGATGTGCAGAAATATAATAATTAACAATGGGAACATAGCATTAATTTGTCACATATTAGATCATATTTCAAGGATTTTATCACTCCAAGCTTATTTTGACAACCAGCAACAAAATGTTTAATGTGGTTGAAAATATAACTTTAAAAAGCTTACTTCACACACTAACAGTTCTACTGAACAAGACAAGGGCCAGGTGTAGAAATAAAAAATATATGTTAAATAATTTGTTCTTCAGTTTAGTAACAAATTTGCACAAATTTACAAGATCAATTATGACTACGTACAGTTGGTGTTCTGTTTAGGGGTGAAGTAGATCTAAATGGGGAAACAAAAGACAACACAACACTGGCTGTCAAATGAATGTTTAGGGGTCTTCTATAAGTTGTATTGTTTGACTGCAATAATCAATGATATCATTAGTATACTGTCACCAAAATTACAAAAAGTATTCATGTATCAGGCATTTATGTCTCCTGTTCATGTCATTAATAGTTAAAATAGGAAGATTTATTTGTTCATTTTTTGGGAATTTTTATCATCATGTCTTTGCACTTTGTTTTTCACTCATCTCACTTTAATTGCTCTTTTTCCAACGTAATTAAATTTGTTTGCAAATGCATATGTACAATTTATTAAAAAGGAGGGAAAGCATTTCTCTACACTTGTCATTTGCAGAGTTCCAAGTTTTCTTTCAGTATGACCAGAATAAAAGGTTATCCAGCAGAAGCATCAATATCATAATTGATTTAGCTTAAATTTGATTTACTTCTCAAAATCTGCTTCCTAAAACCTACAATGACTTAGTCTTTTATCAAAACGATAAAGGAATAAAAAGCTTAGAAAAAAACTTCTGATTCATTTTGTTTTACAGTTTTATTTACCAAAAAAATTCAATTATTAGTTTTTTCAAAACAAAACAAACTGTAACCTGTCTTCATTGTGGTTATCCATCACGACTGATATTGAGCAGGAAACAATATTGTTGCCAATTTTAATCAGTAATTTCTTACATAATGCCAATGTACAGGGAAAAAAACTTGCACTTGGAGAAGACAGCAGTAACCATGCACAAGGCACCTTCCTGTAAAGCACCTAAAATATTTGATATTTAATGCACATTTTTCAAAACTTTATATCTATTTTGCGAAATCAAAGTATCAAATATATTTAGGTTTTTTTGTACTGAACAAAGCTCTCCTATGGGAAAATTAATAAAAAACCAGTGAGTTCCACTATATGTTTCGTTTGATGCAATGTATGCACAGACAATCACTTAAATCAAAGAAAGCTGAGTATGTCCGTAAATGTTGAGTAGTATGCATACCCATTGGCTGCCCCTGCTCTCACCTTCCATAGCCTCAGCAAGATGATCTCTCCTCTGTCTTTACGTTCCTTTCCTCCTCCTTCTCTCAATCTCATTTCATACCCCAGTCATTATGTCTCTCCCCCTTCTCCCATCCTGCTCCTGAACAGGACCCATTGGCCCTGATTAATCTGCTGCATTTGACTTAATGAGAGGTCATTCACATATCTGATCACAATGGCTGCAGGAATCAATGATAGATAGCCACTTGGCAGAAATACCAAGGTGTTGGGAGAAAAAAAAAATGAATCTGCAAGGACTTTATTAGATATCACCCTCCTGCACTGTGTACTTGAGTGTGTTGTGTTAGTGTGCGTAAAATATCTCTTTCAAACCTTTAAAAGCATCTGAGATCACTTCTTTCTACTCCTGTGGTAATTTAGTCAAAGCCTGTAAGACAAGTACCTTAAGTGAGCTATTTAAATTCTCAGTGCAACACCCAGAAGTTGGACGAGGTGAGTGTTGTGGCTGGAATGTGTTTGTGAGTGTTAAGACCAGATGCACAATAGGTCATTCAATAAAATAGCTCTATGATGCACACATCTAAAGAGACACATATAGCTGGTATTGGCACACACACACAAAAAAACCTTCAGTTAGGAGATTATGAATTGATTTCTTCCACCCTGTAAAGCTCAAGTCTTCCTTGGTGAATGCAGTGATGTGTCCACTTGACCTTTCCTGGTGGGCTCTTTTCTGGTGAATTGACTCCTAAGTGTTTGGCCCTGGCCTTTTCAGCACCAGGGGTGTCCTCCATCTTCAGCATGGCCTGGCTGGCAGATTTTAGCAGCCTGTCAGCGCATCATGCTCTACGCAATCTCTCTGTCATGCAGAAATAGTGGTGTTTGTTCAAACTGCAGAAACGTAGCAAAGGAGGGCTTGATGCAGATCATTGTGACTTTCCAAGGCTGTAAGAATGAAAGCAGCAGTGTTTTGTTCAGACTTTCAGTGCAGGTTGATAAAGATTATTGCATGACATTATGAAATGTTGACCTACACATGTATGTTGCCTGTTAAACTGCACTGTATAGGCCTACACAACTCCCTTTATACATTATGCAGAGTGAGACATGTGTATAGAGTATCTGCTGCCACTGAATTTCCTGGTCTTAGTCCAAGTGCCATCTCAGTTCTGTAGAGTGTGGAGGCAATGAGAATGGTCAGTGACACCAAGGTCCCAGGCATCTGAACTAGCATCTGTTGTGGACGGGAGCTGCACAGCGGCCGCTCTGTCCTCGCTGTTGGCCTGACACCATCCCACACTGTCCACTGTCTGTCACACCCAGCGCCATGCAAAGATAATTGTGAACTAGAGTGGCGCTTTGGGCCCTCTCGCTAAGCAGCCCCTAATGACAGGCAGAGAGACAGCTACACATGTTCACCGGCTCTCCCTCTGGAGGAGGCTACAGATAGCGCTCCAGCACAGACACCAACCTGTCACGGTGCTGTCAGCAACCAGCCTGTCAGCCACGCAGCCCAGCCCGCAGTCTAGCTATCCCAGGTGCTCTGCTGACAATCTCTGCACCCTGTTCTGTCGGCTTCTCTGCCAAGCCTGCTGCTGCTAAGATTCATTAAGGCTTTATTCAAAGAGGCCTTGGCCACTTCATTAAGAGCTGTGTGCATGGGACATGAGGAAACAACACTTTTATGCTTTGAATTGCTGTTCAGGGTCTTCTACACTGAAAGTTGTTTTGCCATCTTGTAATATTGTTACATTTTCACAAAACTCCCTGCTCTGTTCCACTTGGTCTCCTTTGCTAAGATGACTCTTGAGGTGTGCATTTTGTGTTTATGAAGGATTCTCCTGGTACAGCTCAGCACAGACGTATTGAACACATGTGCTAATATCTCCTCATAGGAGCCCAAATGAGCCATTACAGGAGCTAATCTGACAGGCACACTGCATTCAGTTCCCCATCTGCCAGCCCCAGCACTGAGAGCCACAGTTTGTTCCTCCTGACTGCAGAACTGGATGGGACAGATGGAAAACACTCTACTTTAGTAGCAAGCTACTGACCATGGATGAGGAGATGCAGGGAGGAGGAGGATGACTGAGAGCATGGTCACACAGCAGATAAATCACTTGGTCAGGGCCTGATGTTTGGTGGAGGAACCATCCAATTAGGCACTTTTGTTTGTTCAGTTCCGAGAAATTCTCATTCACAAAGCTAATACTGCTGATCTTTCTTCTTGTTGGCCCTCCACCACTTTCTCATTTCAGTGCAGTTTCTCATTTTTTAACCCATGGAGATCAGGAGGAGAAAATATGAAGGGAACAAAGAGGCAATACAAGCGGCTGTCTACCTCATGGGGAAGAAGACATATAACATTAATGGTATCTGTTAACATCTCCTTAACCCCAATCCTCCATTGCTTTCAGAGCACCTCCCATTCCCTTCCTCTTCCCCCCCTGCAGCCAAGCAACCCACTCACAACCCCACCACGATCCCCAAACCCTCCACCCCCTCCCACCCCAGGCTGTGCTCCCTCGGGGCCTGTTTGTTTCCCTGCCAGGGGCACAGGCGGCGGAACACTGATGAGGTGCTCAGGCCACCGTGAAATGCGCCATAACCTGCCAGCGCAGGGGCCTGGTGAGATTGCCGTATTTACTTTTTAATCTGGCCGCCTTAATACATGCGATAAAAACTTTGTCACATTAGATGGTGACAGATGGGCCCGGAGATGTTATTACTGGTAGAAGAGGAGGGGGTCGCAGGCAGGGGGAGACGTGAGGGTGTCAGGGGGGAGAAGGTGAGGGCTGGGGGAGCACAGGGGGGGAAAGGGGGTGGAAGAGGAGAGAGGCAATGCCCCCAATCACGATAATTTTTCATCACCCCAATTACATTGTTGAGTGCATCTTGGTGGTAGCATACACACACCCGGTTTATGCTGCTTGGAAAAGAGCGAAGCATAGAGACATAAATAAAGATAAAACGAGGTGCCCTAGGTCTTCTATCCTGCTGACTATTCCTCTGCCATCTCTCCAAACTGATGGAGGCCCTGTTTAAATGAAGGCTAAATCTTATTTAGATAAGAGAACTGAACTGCTGCCCGGGATGAGAGCATCATTGTTTGTTACTGATGGCTGGAGAGAGGTGGGGAGGCAGAGGGGGAGGGGGGTAGTGACTGGTCTTTGCATGTTCTTATGTTATAAGAGAGATTGAATGTTGTTTTTGTGTTTGCAGGAGTGCACGCGTATGGACCACAAAGAGAGAATATCTGTCACTATACAGATATGACAGACATGCTTTTTGTTTTTTAAGTGTGCATTTGTGAAGTCAGTCCCTTGGTAATAAAATTGCATCATGGTGTATCTATCCTAATATCATTTCCTCTCCAGAGGCTCTCCAAATATGCACTGTATGGAATACAATATCAAAATAGGCTGTAGCTGTTGTTTAAATTTTCTTTTTATGGCCAAACATCAGTATGTGTTTGGGTGTGAGTGTGTATTTGTTGCAAACACTTTGTTGGCGTTATTGAACACAGTTCTCAGCTGCCTCGAGCCGCAGTTTAATGGGAAGTTTTTCTTCTGTTTTCCCTGTTTTCTTTTTTTAATTGTGGTGAAATTAAATAAAAGTGTTTGTGACATGGATGTTGCAGGTAATGAGAGCCTGAGAGCAGCTGGGAGACTATACGGGCCTGCACGCACATCATTAGGAGCTCAGAGGCTCCCGGGCTCCACGCTAGCGTAAGCCGCTAATGAAAAGAATGTAGTCACAGATCTCATTTTTCAGGCAATTCTTGTGTAAACTGGAGATTTTCCAGTGTATGCACAGTGGAACCGGGGCCCCACATAAATCACACAGGCTTGCTCCCTCCAGTGAGAGGAAGAGGGGGTTTTGAGCACATGCTAACCACACAGACATATGCTGCAGGAAACTGAAATTCTACAATGGCACAGCTACCTCCACCTGTCTGCCCTTCTTCTCTCCATCTCGTCTAGCTCTCTATCCATCCACACTGTCCTGTCCAACAGCCCCCCCACCACATACTCTCATCTATAACATCCCCTCCTACCCGCAGGCAAACCAACCAGGGACGCCTGCATGCAAGCCATTGAAATGGGTCATTTTTTAATTAAATACAATATTAATTACTGCGAGCATCATTACCGATATGTGAGATTTGACTAATTAGTGTAATAGTTTTGGAGTCACGCTCATTAAATATGAAAATTACAGCAGTGGAAAGGATTGGTTCCGTGATCAATCTTATATGGACAGATAGGAAATGATTTAGAGAATAGCTTTTATTGTACAATTAACTCCATTACAACCTGCCAGACAAGAATAAAGAGTGTGGGGAATTTGGTCGGTGTTAGTTTCAGACAAATCCTGCCATTGAGTTCTGCTTCCAGCTCTCTTTCAAACGTTTATTTATTTTTTTGCCAAAAAACAAAGCCTTATCCTCACTACCTACTTAATGAAGATGGATGCAAAATGAAAGACTTGTTGATTTAAACTATTTAACATCTTCAGAGTTTATTGTATTTAGTGTTGTCAGTCTTGCACTTACAAAAATGATAGTAATAAATAAAATTGAATTAAAAGACTAACACTCCTTGACAAAATCCATGTTTCTCACCCCCGTTTAATATCAGAGTTTTAGACTAAGATCATCTTATGCTGAGAAATGTCAGAGTTATAGCAATTGTGGGCTAACCCAAAGGACAACATTATGCACATTGTCCTGCAATCAGTTAGCGCTTGGGGTATGTGTTGTGAATGACTCTCAGCTACTACCACACTATTTTGCAGCTCAGTGTCTGTAAAGTTTACTGAGGTATAGTCATTGCTGTGATGGCTAAGGTTGATTAGCCGTGGCAGCCATCTTGAACTGGGTTGACTCCAAAAGTTAATCGGTTTTAGCTGTACGTACATCAAATGATTACTTCATGACAGTTTCATCAAAATCCCTTCAGTGATTTGCAAGATATTTTGCTGACCACACAGGCAAATGAACACATGTACACACATGCATATACACACTGACTCAGGCAAAAACATTATAGTTTTGCTTTTGCCTTTGCAAAAGGGGGATAGTAATGATTTTTGTCAAAAATGTCCCAATGCAAGCACACATTACTGGTTGATGTGAGCAGTCCTGATGCTTGAAATGCATTATGGATGCTCCCCAAGGTGGCCAGTGAGCTCCAGTGTTATTTGTGTGCATCAGGGTCTCTCTCCGCTGCTCTGGTAAACACATTGCACAGGACCACAGCCAGTGCATAAGAGCTGAACAGAGCTCATCTATGTCCTCACCATGTGTATGGCTAAACAGCGAGCAACAGAAATTGGCCCTTTTGCTGCAGTGGGTTTTGTGTGTTTAGCATATCAAAGCTGTGAAAATAACCGTGTTTGCATTGCCTCTTGTCTTTCCAGGTGGTCTATCATATCTGGGCCCTCAGACTGGATGGCACGAGTTGAATGTGTTGATCACTGCGTAAAGGGAACACCCCTGGCTGGCTCGGCATGTTTCAATAGAAGTGATGGCAGCTGTGGCTCAATAAACAAATCCCAAACCAAATTCAAGTTATACTTGTTTTTAAACAAATGTGAAAATTTGAACAGACAAATGCCATCAGGTACAGAGCAGATAAAAAATGACTTTATAACGATTCTTTCATGAATTATTAATGCAGTAATTCACCAGATAAATTAGTGTTTTTATTAATTAATTGAATGATTTATGTAGCTCATTGAGTCTCCTACATCAGTCACTTTAAATTGTCCTCAAATGTTACTTTTATGAAGGAATTTTTCTTCGTTTTGCTTCTTTTTTATATTCCAAGTGAAACTGTCCAGTGCTTATGACCTTGTACCTTGGATATCTTTGTGAACCTCTTATATGTACTATAAACATTTTCTCCTCTTTGAATATATGCAATAATCCTATCTCCAGCCACATGAATACTGGCCCTTCATATTATTGTAATGCTAACCTCCAGACTGCATGCCTGATAGCCAATACTTTATCACAGCTTTGCCTTTTTTATGGCTCTGGTGTCTCTTTAAAATGATTGCCCCTGTTTTGATCTGATTAATTTTGTGTGAGCACAAACAATTACTTTTAATCTTTATCTGCTCAAGGAATCACCCTTTTTTATAGGCATCATTTATTACAGGTGGACAGCTACTTGTTTATTAGAATTTCAAGCAGCCTATCATGGCTGAGATCTCCCGCAAGCGATATTTACATTTCAACCTCAGCTAAACAGGTATGACAAACACACATAGCCATGGCCACACACTTCATTTTCATATTGCCACCTCACGAGCCAGAGGGACTGGACTTAATGCAAAAGTTCTTGACATGGAGGCAGAAGGTGCTGAGCAGGAGGGGGGCCGAGTAAAGAGAAAAAACGAATCAGAACAGAAGTGAGAGAAAGAGATGGAGGAAAGGATGGAGGTGGGATAGTTGGAGCAGGCTGACTGAGTGTGTATTTGAGCTTTCAGGTGAGTGTCCATCATCCGGGGAAAGAGGATGAGTTCATGGCCTCTGAAATCCATCCATGGCAAGGGGTCTTCACAGTGAATATAAATATACGTGTGTGAGCCACGGCCAGGGCCACTCTTGACAAGCCAACAGCTGTTAATTATGAATTGGCCTGCAGAGAGGGAGACAGGTTGGTGAATATGCAGAGCCGAAGGAGCGTGCAGAGCCCATGCAACACAAGTGTCAGACCCCCACTGCACCTGGAGTGGCAGGGGTTGACCTGGGTGTCAATCACTAGCACCAGCCAAGCAACAGGACAGGGATTGCTTGGAATAAACCCAAAAAACTACGGTTTGACTCACATAGAAATGAACTTTCTTACTTGATAGTGACACAGAAAAGTTAAGCCTAGCCTTTTATGCTGGAATGTTAAAAAGTAAATGCTTGTGTTTCAGTGAGACTATCATAAATACAATAATTCTATGTATTATAATATAATATAATATTATTATATTATAATATTGCAATTTGAGAGTCAGGGTAACCATTGTCTGACCTGAACAGCAATGTATGTTGTGCTGTATGCCACTTCAAATATATGTTGATGATCGTTTTAACACATTTTTCACAAATTCTTTTATGATGTTAATTTGAAAATGTTAGCGTTAGGAGACAAATTTAAGACAGGGAGCAATTCTTCAACATCGCATGCCTCGGTGTGTTATTCTCATAGAGTAGCAGAGAATGGCAACACCAGTCAAACATTATTGCTGATAAGCCAATTAGGCCAATTAAACAAGGGAATAATGGGAACACAAACAGTCATCTGTCATTTGGTCATCTGCAAACAGGGAAAAAGAGCTTTACTTGAAGAATAATTTTAAATTCTGGAGATGACTGACCTATTAGATGCCTGTCAGTCATGTGAACTCACCATGTGCCAGATTAAAATGAAACAGATGATTAGTAACATAATTTAAATTTTGCCGGGGCATTTTTTATTTCCTTTTTTAAAAATTTATTTTTATGTGCATTAAGTCTTGCTAAAATAAATAAAACTCAAGGGGGCTGTAAACCTAATTAATGCAGTAATTTAACTATTTGAATTCACTATTTTTGTTCACATTCAATTAATAGCATCTTTCAAAGTTAAACTGAAAATGATGAAGGAGACATAGCAATAGAAAATTTCATTGATTTGAATTTGGATCTGAACTGGATTTTTGATGTAGACTCTTTTTCTTAGTGCCCTGAGATAATTTTTTGTCATGAACTGGCCCAATATAAATAAACTGAATTGGACAGAACTGAAAATAAGAATGGGATCTCCCCATCAACATCATACTTTGATGTTAAAAAAATGTATTTTGTACAACAAAAAAGTATTGAAGCCAGTGCATGGCATCAATCAGTTGTTTTGCTTTTTAAAGCAAAGATATAGTTTTTATTGCAATTATTAAGCCAAAGAAAAAAGTAATTTAAAATCCCCTTTTAGCAAAATAACATTTGGCAATTAGCATTAATTGATGTGCTACAGAAACAAATGTTAGTTTTCTACTTTTGTGTTTGTCTTGGGTAAAGTTTAGACTTAATTTTAGCATGAAATAAAACATAAAGTGTTGACACAGTTTATCCTTATCAGACAACTGATTCTGATATTCTATGACAATCTATTTAAGAACTACAATATTCAGCCTAAATAAAAAAGAAGTCAGACAACTATGATAACAAAAATGGAGCTAAAAACATCTAACAGATATATTTAGGTATCAAATCCATATAATTCAAAATGTGTTTAAAATGTGGTTTTTAATTATTAGAGTCCAGGAAACTGAGTTACTTTGTTCAAGCCTGGACTGATAAAATAGCCTAAAGGTGTAATTTTAAATTTGAATTATTGTTGTTTTTCAATGTATTGATTTAAGCAATGAAATTCCAATAAAATATTGAATAATTAACTAATATTCATTAAAACTGAGTAAGTTACCCGTTAAATTAATGGAATAAACTACATGCAGTTTTAGGGAGAAAGATTGGGACAGATTTACTTATTCCGGCCTATTTGTCATCCTCAAAAACGTTTTGATATCCCACATATCCAGTCAGTGTGGGGGGGCGAGGGCTTTTGTGTACAGGCACTGCTTTTCACAGAAGGGCCAGGGCTAGCAAGGCCTATGCCTTCAATGACAGGAGTATCTCCAGGAATTTTAATTAATTTTCCACTCTGAGCAGCTGAATCTGCGTTAATTTCCCCCCTCAAGGACTTTTATAAATTTCATCATTAATAAAATCAGACATTCAATTAGTCCCAAAATCCAGATTGCCAACTGTTTCATAACAGTCCTGGTCTGATTTTTCCCTTTTTTATTAGGGTTGGGTAGGGGAAAAAAAAAAGTTAAAACTAATTTCATTAATCTAATTGTCATAACTTCGAACCATCTCTTAATTAGTTCAAATTAATATGATTAATCACAATAATGACAAAAACTCATTCAATTACAGGTTTTCAATGGCAAGTGGATGTGTTGGAGGTGATAGGGGCATAAAGGATGAGGGCGGGAAGCAGAGCTGGCTGTGAGAGACGGGATTGGTCGTTATTATTCCGATGACTGGCAGGTTATCAATCATGCAGCACTTTTAATAAAGGCTGCTGGAACTTCAGTGGAAGGCCCAGCTCAGTTGTCCTCTTTTCTTGTTTTATTTCTTTAGAATCCTTTGGAACTCTCCTTATTCCTCTATGAAATATGATCCCTCTTTGAATGACTAGAGCTGCACATTTTAATGAAAAGTGCTGTGCATAAAAACAAAAGAAAAAAAAATGGACTCATCCATATGTAAATAAAAAGATGGCAGTGCATATGCTCATCTCCACTGCCCCCATTATTGCAGAAAATTGCATACGTTTATGTGCTGGAATGATATCACTTTATTTTCATTTGTCTAAGCATTCACTGAAGCTGCAGATGAATCTGCTCGCCCCTGCATTCCCTTCTCTCCATTTCTCTGCAGACATGTGGTTCTGAGAGGTGCCTGCTGTTTTGCTCTCACTCAGGGCCACCAATCTAACAAAGCAGGGGAGCAGAAGCATGTCACCATTTGTCACATGCCACTGGGGCACAAGCTGAGCAGCAGGTACACCTTCGGGTGGGTTAGGCCAGGAGGGAGTACTGCAGCTGCCAGTCTCAGGCAGGTTCCCTCTTGTCCCTTGCTGTCCCCCTGGGACCAACCACCCCACTGACCCCACTGAGTTGTCTGAGAGGATTTGACCTGTGATCCACCCATCTGGAGAGACAGCTGCATTCAGAGGAGTGCTTTGCTTCCATCACCTCAAGGAAGGAGTCAGACGATCGCCATGTGGGGGTAGAGACCCCTTCCTGGAAACTGTAGACGTTTTTCCACTGTACCTCTGATAGCTTCTTATTCACTGTGTGACTTCAGATGTCTTGCTTTGATCCTTTCACTTTGGCACTGAACAGGGGGCTTCACCTGCCACCCCAGGTAAAGCCAACCAAAGCCTGCTGGAGCGTTAGGTGAAGCAAAGAATTGATACATATGTCTCCGTGACAGTGCTTATCATGCAGCTCAAGGGCTCCCATCCTTTACTCTGTGCTTATATCTCACACAGCATTGGATCCATGTCTGATGCATATCTTGCCTGACAACAGCGTTGAAAGCCTGCAGCATAACATGTAAAAACATATATTGTATATGCTGCAGCTTTTATGTTCCTCTACTCTACTCGGGCATTGTGGATTGAATTCATTGATTATAGGCTACTGGAACTTGTTGTGGGACCCACATGGTGAGTGGTGCCATGCTTCATGGATGCTGTGACCACATGGGGAAACATATGGAGCCATTTCCTCTTTTCTCTCCAGGCCTTTTTAGACATGACAGTAGGGCCTTAATCATGCATTTTTCTGCACGAGGGGAGAACTGGAGCTTTTGTGTCCATGCAGTCAATCAATAAATGCCCAGGATCAACTGTTTACACAATGCAAACATACATACTGACAGACAAATACAGTACGGCAGATACACACGTACAGTTTACCTTGGTTCTTTTCAGGAGCATGTGCCTATTCTATCTATTATTCAGTCCACCCTACCTTGACCAGTGCCTTATTGTCATCATGCTTTTTAATTAGAGGAGAGTGGACAGGGGACCATACCTCAGTGGTTCAGCCTTTCCCGAGACTTGGGGACAAAAAAGGCATTTTTCAAGGTCTAAAACCCACCCTCCCCTCACGTGCACAGCCATCCCAGCATCCCCAGCCACCCTTGAGAGGGAAGCACAGCCTTCCATGTGCATAAAGTTGAAATAAACTGCAGTTTGTATTTTCATTGGGGAAAGTGAACCCAATTTACACGCTGCTCCATTGGAGATGAGCACTCTAGCGTACCCTGGCTGGTAATCTTGCCCAGATTCCTCCTTTGTTTCCTGCATTATTGTTGAAATAAATAACCTTTCACAGCAATCAGTGTGGGGATCTTCACTTAAATTATCGCCCTGCAGATAGCTCACTCATGATCTGCTTCTATATCCATTAACTATCCGGGAAAGTGATTTATTGGTGAAGGGTAAGAAAAAAGAGGGGGATGAGGAGGAGCAGAAGTAGTCAGTTTGGTTAGACAATAGTGCCCTCTACTGTTGGCAAAGTTGATCAAAGTGACAGAGAGGAGGAAGGATACAGGTACTGAGGGGATGCTCAGCAGTGATGCTCTGATGGATTTCTGAAAAGGAGTTCAAGCTAAAAACTTTGACCTTTTTATGCTTTCAAACATGCAAATTCTTCTTTGAATTATTAAATGTTCTTAAACACATCAGGAAAAAAGGGAAACCAATGTAAACATGCACAATTGACACCATTATACCCAAATCTCTGCTAAAACAAAACATCAAAATATACAAAGCTTTTATTCAGAAGGATGGGCATGGACATTATGCTCCCTCTCAGTGGCAATACAAGCACCCCCCCCCCCCACACACACACACACACACCCC